>NW_021267184.1:7500-9631 GCF_002162155.2 Triticum dicoccoides
AGACAAAACTTGTATGCAGACTAGAAAGGACCGGAGGGAGTACATGTGAAACTGCTGCAAACGAGGTGATCACTCTGGGAATAATGCTAGTACGTATTGTTTCGCATGTTCATCCAATGCCAGTGATACAAGAATTCAAACTAATCGAAATAAATTCATTCATACACGGTCGGATTTCATATAAACATGCCAGATTTCATTACATTTCATACATTCTTCAACTAAAAAGGGGTGCGCTGGAGGTATAATTAATTAACCGAAGCTACCCACCTGTGTCCGGCTGAGCCAAATAGAACCTTTAGTGACTTAACCGCAGGTGCGGTTGTGTAACTGACATGTGGCCCAGATGCCTGTTGGGCCCACATGTCAGTGAGCCAACTGCACCAACAGTTAAGTAGAAGCAGTGTCCTTCTCCAACATAGCTCTTCAACTCCACGTCGCCGCCAAGAAGCTAACCGGCCATAAGTGGTCAACCCGCCTAGCTTGTCATAGCGATTAGGGCAACTAGGAGCCCAATGATCAGGATCCCCACATGACAAACACATTTCTTCTTGTCATTCTTCTTCTTGAAGTTCGTGTGTTGCACAGCCTTGTTCTTCCCATCAAACTTTGCTTGACCATCAAACTTTGCTTTACCATCAAACTTGCCCTTGTTCTTGAACTTGCGGGGCTGGAAGTTCTTCTTCTATACCAGATTGGCACTAGATCCTCCCTCAATTCCTTGAGCACATGTGTCCTTTGCTCTCGCCTTTTCTTCCACATCAAGAGTGCCAATGAGATCCACGAAGGAGGAAGCTTAGTGATGATACCTCCGACAACAAACTTGTCTGGTAGCATACAACTGAAGTGCTCAAGTTCTCTAGCAAATGACTGTATCTCATGAGCTTGCTCAACCCCAGAGCGCTCTTCAATCATCCTGTAATCATAGCATTGCTCCATGATGTACAACTTAGTGCCAGCAACCAGAGGGTAGCAGCGGTGGCCTTACTTGGACCCAAGCGGCGGCGACCTACCGTGTTCTACTCTTCCTCGTTTTCTGTCTGGCGCGGCCTCGTTGGCAGCGGGGCGGGGCCTCGGATTAGCCGGTGATGTCCTCTGTCTCGTTGCCGGCGGGCGGCGCCTCGGTGGAGCGGGGGAAATCCTCCCCCTCATTGCCGGCAGGGTGGGGCCTCGGCGGAGCCAACGGTGTCCTCTGCCTCGTTGTTGGCGCCGTGGGGCCTCGGCGGAGCAGGGCCTCATCACCGCCAGTGGAGCGGGGACTCGTCGGCGCCGGCATTGTCCTCTGCCTCGTCCTCGGTCTCGCCAAACAGCACCTCGCCCGCGTCATCTCCCTCTTTGTAGGCGGCAGCAGCCTCTGCCACCCGCATGCGGTACCGCCAGTGCTCGAGGCGGCCCTCGCGGGAGGAGCGGTACGATTCGAGCAGTGCCTCCTGCTCCGCCCGCTCCGTGGTGATCTGCTCCTCCGCGTGCAGGTGCTCCTGGAGGAGATGGTGGTTGTAGGTGGCGTCGGCCTGCGCCTCCCGGAACTGCTCCTCATGCTTCTGCCTCACCGTGTCCATATATTGGGCACGGGCCTCGCAGATGGTCATGGTGCAATGCACCGGCGAGGATGGCGCGGAGGAGGGGGTTGGCGCCGTATCGTCGACTACCATGTTCCCCACTGGGACGTCATCATCCTCCGGCTGGCTGCCGACCAGCCAGTCGGCAGCAATGGCTGCCATCTCCTTGTAGTCCATCGTCTGCCCATCCTGAAGACCGCTGGAGCGCGAGGAAGCCATGGTGGGCAGTAGTGGTGTGGACAGGAGAATAGGAACGGATGCGGATGACTGCAGCTATGGCCGGCGCAGTAGTTTATATAGCAATGGTGGGCAGTGGAGGGACGGACGTGTGGCGCCGGAGTAGCCGCCTCGGCAACCGCGTATCATTAATGTGGGCGGCAGAAGGATGGACGGACGACACTTGTGTCGTTTGAAGGCAAAGCAATCGCATGCACCGAGAAGCGGGGAGGGCGGCGTTGACCGTTTCGGGCGGAAAGCGTGCGCGGGCGAGGGAGGTGGTCTGAGTGGGCTAGGGTAGTCAAACTCGTGCTTGGCAGCAGGTCAGTCCAGCAGCCGAACATGCTGGCTCGCCA
>NW_021267185.1:0-5217 GCF_002162155.2 Triticum dicoccoides
AAAATCCACGGAGGCACTTTTTGGAAAATATAAAAAATACTGGCGAAAGAATCAAGACCAGGGGGCCCACACCCTGTCCACGAGGGTGGGGGCACGCCCCCCTGTCTCGTGGGCCCCCTGAGGCTCCGCCGACCTCAACTCCAACTCTATATATTCTGTCTCGCGGAGGAAAAAATCAAGGAGAAAGTTTCATCGCGTTTTACGATACGGAGCCGCCGCCAAGCCCTAATCTCTCTCGAGAGGGCTAATCTGGAGTCCATTCGGGGCTCCGGAGAGGGGGATTCATCGTCGTCGTCATCATCAACCATCCTCCATCACCAATTTCATGATGCTCACCGTCGTGCGTGAGTAATTCCATCGTAGGCATGCTGGACGGTGATGGGTTGGATGAGATTTACCATGTAATCAAGTTAGTTTTGTTAGGGTTTGATCCCTAGTATCCACTATGTTCTGAGATTGATGTTGCTATGACTTTGCTATGCTTAATGCTTGTCACTAGGGCTCGAGTGCCATGGTTTCAGATCTGAACCTATTATGTTTTCATGAATATATGTGTATTCTTGATCCTATCTTGCAAGTCTATAGTCACCTATTATGTGTTATGATCCGACAACCCCGAAGTGACAATAATCGGGATACTTCTCGCTGATGACCATAGTTTGAGGAGTTCATGTATTCACTATGTGCTAATGCTTTGTTCCGGTTCTCTATTAAAAGGAGGCCTTTATATCCCTTAGTTTCAACTAGGACCCCGCTGCCACGGGAGGGTAGGACAAAAGATGTCATGCAAGTTCTTTTCCATAAGCACATATGACTATATATGGAATACATGCCTACATTACATTGATGAACTGGAGCTAGTTCTGTGTCACCCTATGTTATAGCTATTACATGAGGAATCGCATCCGGCATAATTATCCATCACTGATCCATTGCCTATGAGCTTTTCACATCTTGTGCTTCGCTTATTTACTTTTCCGTTGCTATTGTTACAATCACTACAAAACCCAAAAACATTACTTCTGCTACCGTTACCTTTATTATCATATTACTTTGCTACTAAATACTTTGCTACAGATACTAAGTTATCCAGGTGTGGTTTGAATTGACAACTCAACTGCTAATACTCAAGAATATTCTTTGGCTCCCCTTGTGTCGAATCAATAAATTTGGGTTGAATACTTTACCCTTGAAAGTTGTTGCGATCCCCTACACTTGTGGGTTATCAAAACCCTAGGGAGCCTCCTCCTCCCCCTTCCCCCTATAGATAGTGAGGGAGAGAGAGGGCAGCGGCACCCTTTCCCCTGGCGCAGCCCTCCCTCCTTCAACACCTCCTCCTCCACTATAGTGCTTGGCGAAGCCCTGCAGGAGAACCACAAGCTCCACCACCACGCCGTCGTGCTGCCGGAGCTCTCCCTCAACTTCTCCTCTCCCCTTGCTGGATCAAGAAGGAGGAGACGTCCCCGGGCTGTACGTGTGTTGAATGCGGAGGCGCCGTCTGTTCGGCGCTAAATCGGATCTTTCGTGATTTGAATCGTCGCGAGTATGACTCCATCTACCGCGTTCTTGTAACACTTCCGCTTAGCGATCTTCAAAGGTATGAAGATGCACTTCCTCTCTCTCTCTCTTGTTGCTAGAATCTATTAGATGGATCTTGGTGGTACGTAGGAAAATTTTGAATTATTGCTACGTTCCCCAACAGTGGCTTCATGAGCTAGGTCTATGCGTAGATTCTATGCACGAGTAGAACACAAGTAGTTGTGGGCGTTGGTTTGTTCAATTTGCTTACCGTTACTAGTCATATCTTGGTTCGGCAGTATTGTGGGATGAAGCGGCCCGGACCGACCTTACATGTACACTTACGTGAGACAGTTTCCACCGACTGACATGCACTTGTTGCATAAGGTGGCTAGCGGGTGTCTGTCTCTCCCACTTTAGTCGGATCGGATTCGATGAAAAGGGTCCTTATGAAGGGTAAACAGCAATTGGCATATCACTGTTGTGGCTTTTGCGTAGGTAAGAAACGTTCTTGCTAGAAACCCATAGCAACCACATAAAACATGCAACAACAATTAGAGGACGTCTAACTTGTTTTTGCAGGCTATGCTATGTGATATGATATGGCCAAAAGAGTGATGAATGATATATGTGATGTATGAGATTGATCATGTTCTTGTAATAGGATTCCACGACTTGCATGTCGATGGGTATGACAACCGGCAGGAGCCATAGGAGTTGTCTTAATTTTATTGTATGACCTGCGTGTCATTGAAAATGCCATGTAATTACTTTACTTTATTGCTAACCATTAGCCATAGTAGTAGAAGTAATAGTTGGCAAGACAACTTCATGAAGACACGATGATGGAGATCATGATGATGGAGATCATGGTGTCATGCCGGTGACGAAGTTGATCATGTCGCGCCACAAAGATGGAGATCAAAGGCGCAAGATGATATTGGCCATATCATGTCACTTTATGATTTGCTTGTGATGTTTGTCATGTTTACATCTTATTTGCTCCGAACGACAGTAGCATAAATAAGATGACCCCTCATTAAAATTTCAAGAAAGTGTTCCCCCTAACTCTGCACCATTGCGAAAGTTCGTTGTTTCGAAGCACCACGTGATGATCGGGTGTGATAGTTTCTAACGTTTGCATACAACGGGTGTAAGCCAGATTTACACATGCAAAACACTTAGGTTGACTTGACGAGCCTAGCATGTACAGACATGGCCTTGGAACACAAGAGACCGAAAGGTCAAACATGAGTCGTATAGTAGATACGATAAACATGGAGATGTTCACCGATGATGACTAGTCCGTCTCACGTGATGATCGGACACGGCCTAGTTGACTCGGATCATGTATCACTTAGATGACTAGAGGGATGTCTATCTGAGTGGGAGTTCATTAAATAATTTGGTTAGATGAACTTAATTATCATGAACATAGTCAAAAGGTCTTTGCAAATTATGTCATAGCTTACGCTTTAGTTCTACTGTTTAAGATATGTTCCTAGAGAAAATTTAGTTGAAATTTGTCAGTAGCAATTATGCGGACTGGGTCCGTATACTGAGGATTGTCTTCATTGCTGCGCAGAAGGATTATGTCCGTAATGCACCGCTTGGTGTGCTGAACCTCGAGCGTCATCTGTGGATGTTGCAAACATCTGACATACACGTTTTGATGACTACGTGATAGTTCAGTGCGTAATGCTAAACGATTTAGAATTGAGGCGCCAAAGACCTTTTTTTAAACGTCGCAGAACATATGAGATGTTCCAAGTACTAAAATTGGGATTTCAGGCTCGTGCCCATGTCAAGAGGTATGAGACCTCTGACAAGTTTCTTAGCCTGCAAACTAAGGGAGAAAAGCTCAATCGTTGAGCATGTGCTCAGATTGTCTGAGTACTACAATCGGTTGAATTGAGTGGGAGTTAATCTTCCAGATGAGATAGTGATGGTTCTCCAAAGTCACTGCCACCAAGCTACTAGAGTTTCGTGATGAACTATAACATATCAAGGATAGATGTGATGATCCTTGAGCTATTCGCGATGTTTGACACCACAAAAGTAGAAATCAAGTAGGAGCATCAATTGTTGATGGTTAGTAAAACCACTAGTTTCAAGAAGGGCATGGGCAAGAAGGGATACTTCAAGAAACGACAAATCAGTTGCTGCTCTAGTGAAGAAACCCAAGGTTGAACACAAACCCGAGACTAAGTGCTTCTGTAATGAGGGGAACGGTCACTGAAGTAGAACTACCCTAGATACTTGGTAGATGAGAAGCCTGGCAAGGTCGGCAGAAGTATATTGGATATACATTATATTAAATGTGTACTTTACTAGTACTCCTAGTAGCACCAGGGTATTAGATACCGGTTCGGTTTCTAAATGTTAGTAACTCGAAATAAAAGCTACGGAATAAACAGAGACTAGCTAAAGGTGAGATGATGATGTGTGTTGGAAATGTTTCCAAGGTTGATGTGATCAAACATCGCACGCTCCCTCTACCATCGGGATTGGTGTTAAACCTAAATAATTGTTATTTGGTGTTTGCGTTGAGCCTAGACATGATTGGATTATGTTTATCGCAATACGGTTATTCATTTAAGGAGAACAATGGTTACTCTGTTTATTTGAATAATACCTTCAATGGTCTTGCACCTAAATGAATGGTTTATTGAATCTCAATTGTAGTGATACACATGTTCATGCCAAAGAGATATAAGATAGTAATGACAGTACCACCTACTTGTGGCACTGCCATTTGAGTCATATTGGTATAAAACGCATGAAGAAGCTCCATGTTGATGGATCTTTGGACTCACTCAATTTTGAAAAGTTTGAGACATGTGAACCATGTTTATTGGTATACACGCATGAAGAAACTCCATGCAGATGGATCGTTTGGACTCATTTGATTTTGAATCACTTGAGACATGCAAATCATACCACATGGGCAAGATGACTGAAAGGCCTCGTTTTCAGTGAGATGAAACAAGAAAGCAACTTGTTGGAAGTAATACATTTTGATGTGTGCAGTCCAATGAGTGCTGAGGCACACAGTGGATATCGTTATGCTCTTACTTCACAAATGATTTGAGTAGATGCTAAGTATATTTACTTGATGAAACACAAGTCTGAATTATTGAAAGGTTCAAGTACTTTCAAAGTGAAGTTGAAGATCGTCGTGACAAGAGGATAAAGTGTCTATGATATGATCATAGTGATGAATATCTGAGTTATGAGTTTGGTACACAATTAAGACATTGTGGAAATTGTTTCACAACTAATACCGCCTGGAGCACCATAGTGTGATGGTGTGTCTGAACATCATAAATGCACCCTATTGGATATGGTGCATACCATGATGTGTCTTATCGAATTACCACTATAGTTTATGGGTTAGGCATTAGAGACAACCGCATTCACTTTAAATAGGGCACCATGTAATTCCGCTGAGATGACACCGTATGAACTATGGTTTAGAGAAACCTAAGTTGTCGTTTCTTAAAAGTTTGGGGCTACGAAGCTTATGTGAAAAAGTTTTAGCCTGATAAGCTCGAACCTAAAGCGGATAAGTACATCTTATAGGACACCCAAAACAGTTGGGTATACCTCCTAATTCAGATCCGAAGAAAAAGTGATTGTTTCTAGAAACGAGTCCTTTCTCGAGGAAAAGTTTCTCTCGAAAGAATTGAGTGGGAGGAT
>NW_021267186.1:0-851 GCF_002162155.2 Triticum dicoccoides
AGATGACGTCGAAGAAGTTGCATAGGCCAAATAGCGTTTCACGGACGTGCGCGTCCATGATCCCACGGATTGCAACTGGAAGTATCTGCGTCATCAGCACGTGACAGTCGTGAGACTTCATCCCGCTGAACTTCTGCTTCGCTGGGTCTAGGTATCTGCTTATCTTCCCCGCGTAACCGTAAGGAAGTTTTACTCCTAGGAGGCAGGTGAAAAACTGCTCGATCTCCTCCTGACTTAGAGTGAAGCACGCGGGAGGGTAGTCATTTCCGGTCTTCTTGGCCTTTTTGCCTTTGCGACGACTTTCTGTGTCCTGCTTCGCCTCATCATCATCATCATCATCATCATCATCATCATCATCATCATCATATATAGCATGAAGCTCCTGCCTGATGCCCATTGATTTCAAGTCTGCCCTTGCTTTCGGCCCATCTTGTTCCTCTCTGGCATGTTGAGCAGGGTACCAAGCAGACTCTCGCACACGTTCTTCGTGATATGCATGACATCAAGGCTGTGAGGCACACGGTGGATCTTCCAGTACGGCAAGTCCCAGAAAACAGACCTCGTTTTCCATACCTTCAGCAGCGGCTCTGGCGCCTTTCGCTTCTTTCCCGGCTCTGGCGCCTTTTGCTTCTTTCCCGGCAGTGGGCAGTCTTTCCAATTTTTCAACAGCTTGTCTATTTCCTCGCCGCTCCTCGTACACGGGCGTTTTCGGGGTTCGGTTTCACCATCGAACAGATCCTTGCGTTTCCTCCACGGGTCATCGTCGCGAAGCCACCTTCGATGTCCCATGAACACGGTTTTCGAAGACCCGGGATCTCTATCTAGCTGGCGATACGTTGTGTCATCCATGC
>NW_021267187.1:0-1048 GCF_002162155.2 Triticum dicoccoides
ATGGGTACCTGTTGAGAATTTGCAATCACAAGAGAAATATAAAGGAAGGCATGAGGCCAGGAATTTGCAGTCACATTCTTTAACTTTATACTACCAACTATATATGGGAATTAATTAAGCACATAAATAAAATAAAAATGGTTAAAGAGATGTTGTTTATTTGTTTCTGTGTGGTCAACCAAACTTATATTACGCATTTACCTACATATCGTTATTCAAATCTCGCAAAATCCATTCCATATTGCTTTCAGTATTTTTCAAATCCAAACTTAGGCATCCTCCTTTTCATATTTCTTTAATTTCCAAATCCACGACGGTAGCACCAGCACGTAATACTATTGCTTAAAGGAAACTTGCGCGTTTCTCAACCAAAGCTAGGCCTAGCTAGGCATTCATCCTGGAGCACTCAAATCTCACAAATCCAATACTAGTCTAGTCGGCCCTAACAATTGGTTAGAGAGAGAGAGAGAGAGAGAGGGAGCGCTGACCTGACCTGCTGCTGTCCGGCGGCGGTAGGTTGTGGCTGGTTCAGATCCGGGAGCCGACGTCGCCGCGGTGAGAGGGCGAGGTGACGGGAGTGCGTTGCCGGACAGCCGGAGTGGAAGCGACCGGGGCTGCGTTCCCGGAGAGGACGGCGAGGCGGAGGTGAGAGCAGCAGAGGTGGGGAGCAGAGAGCACCGCCCAGCTCAGCTAGCTTAGGATGCGTTTGGCTGAAGGTGTCGTATGAATGGGTTGGGACCGTTCAATTTTTTTGGGATTGAACCATTCAATTCATGTGTTTGGCTGAATATAAGTGGTGAGCTAATTATTTAGGACGGGACCACCAGTCATGCTCACATAGTCATGCATGCAAAGGGTGGCCATTTGATTCGACCGATTTGGTTGGGTGGAACGGTTCAGCATCTTCATGGCATATTCTCTTTTTTTGGCTCGAACCATTCATGTGCTTTATAACCAAACATGTCTATTTTCTGAATGATCCCAACCCATTCATGACCGCCCTTGCAACCAAACGCACCCTTAGCTTTGAGAGAGTGAGTGAGGGTGC
>NW_021267188.1:0-782 GCF_002162155.2 Triticum dicoccoides
CCCCTGGCGGCGCTGGAGGGAGAGGGTGGGGATCGAGCGACGTGGGGGGAGTGGGGTGCTAGGGTTCGGCCGAGTGGGGAGTGGGGGGGATTATGCACGGGGCGAGTGGGCCGGCCTGGGGGCCCGATGGCCTGCTGGACCGAGGCCCAGTGGGGGGGGTTGCTCCTTTTTTTTCTTCCTTTTGTTTTCTGTTTCTCTTTTGTATTTTCTTTCTTTTATTTATTTTCTGTTCTGTTTTATTTTTCTTATATAATAGTTTATAGTTTTACAAAAAGTGAAACCCATAGCTAAAATAGAGTTACAATTATAACTACTGCCACGAAAGGTTTTATGCCTGAACAAAATAGTTTAGTATTTTATAAAACCCAAAATGCATTTATTTAATTGTTTTACCTACTGTTTTAATCATTTTAGGGTATTAAAACATTTTATAAAAGTGGGGTTTCTTCACCACAATTAACTTTGCATTATTTGGCACAACTCGAATATTTTAGTTTTAAAGTTTGAAAACTTTTACCGTTTGATTTGATTTTGAATTTGAATTTGAATCAGTTTCGAACTAACGCGAGATTAGCAACAGTAATTGTGCTGACGTGGCATCATTAACAGTGGTTTACTGTAGCTTAGGTATCCGGGCGTCACAATTCTCCTCCACTACAAGAAATCTCGTCCCGAGATTTAAGCGGTGGAGTAATGGGGGAAAGGTGCTGGTAGCGAAAAACCTAACGAGTCTTCTCGGTCTTGGCTGCCCTTTCGAAGAGGTTGATCCCTTTCATTGATGT
>NW_021267189.1:0-1001 GCF_002162155.2 Triticum dicoccoides
GGAGGTGGATCCTCGGTAGTGTATTGAAGTGATGAGTAGTGGACTCGTGTGCGCAAAACCATTTCAAGTTGGAGTATCGTAGGATAGCCTAGCCAAGAGTCAAAGCTGGCTTGCTGCAATAACTCCACCAACCCTTCTTGATACTATGCATGTATGTAGGATCTGATGTAAGTCTTGCTGAGTACCTTTGTACTCATGTTGCTATAATCTACATTTTACAGAAGACGCTGCAACCCCTTCTGATGGGTTCTATGTAGACGTTGACATCAACGAGTAGGCTAAAGGCCCAGGTGGTGACCCTGAGCTTGTGAAGGACCATGTAGTATAGCTAGGCTTTCCAAGCCTCTTTTATTTTACTAGTTGTCTGTACTCAGACAAGTTACTTCCGCTGCTGGTTTGTATGACTGTATGACTTGAATGTTGGGTCGTGTGACCCGTACCTTTGTGTATGTTATGTATGGCTCTCTAAGCCTTAAATAAAGTACTTGTGTCGTAGAGTCATGTTGTGATGCTTCGTTGTATTTGCACATATTGAGCATATTGTGTGTATGATTGAAATGCTTGGTATGTGTGGGATCTGACTATCTAGTTGTTTATCTTTAGTAGCCTCTCTTACCGGGAAATGTCTCCTAGTGTTACCGCTGAGCCATGGTAGCTTGCTACTGCTCTGGAACACTTAGGTTGGCCGGCATGTGTCCTTCTTCGTTCCTGTGTCTGTCCCTTCGGGGAAATGTCACGCTTTGAGTACCGGAGTCCTGTTAGCCCGCTACAGCCCGGTTTACCGGAGTCCTGCTAGCCCAGTGCTACAGCCCGGACCCACTTGCTGATGACCGACACGTTCGAAGCTGGGTCATGGATGCCTGTCCCTGTAAGTCTGTGCCACTTTGGGTTTACGACTAGTCATGTCAGCCCGGGCTCTTTATCATATGGATGCTAGCGACACTATCATATACGTGAGCCAAAAGGCGCAAATGGTCCCGGGCAAAGGTAAGGCGACACCC
>NW_021267190.1:0-1087 GCF_002162155.2 Triticum dicoccoides
TTCAGAGGGGACTGGGGGTTCTGTCATCCCCATTTCAGGTTTCTGATGAAAGAGTAAACATGATGCAACACTCTAATGCATGGCTAACTAGGATGTGACAACTCACCCCCACTCAAAAGAATCTCGTCCCGAGATTTGGGTTCCTCCGGAAAGAAGGCGGAATACTCAAGTCGAAGACGATCCTCCCTTTCCCAAGTTGCTTCATCCTCAGAATGGTGCGACCATTGTACTTTGAGAAACTTGATATTATGACGTCGAGTGGTACGCTCGGCCTGATCGAGGATACGAATGGGGTACTCTCGATATGTAAGATTATCTTGGAGATCAAGCGTTTCGTGGTCCACTCCACGGATAGGATCCGAGAAGCAACGCCTGAGTTGAGAAACGTGGAAGACATCGTGGACTCTGGAGAGGTGCGGAGGTAGTTCCAACTGGTAGGCAACTTCTCCTCGTTTGGCGAGAATGCGAAAAGGTCCAATGTAACGAGGAGCCAATTTGCCTTTGATACCGAAACGATGGGTTCCCTTCAGAGGGATAACCCGAAGATAAGCCTTCTCGTCAACCTCGAAAGTCATAGCCTTATGTTTTCGGTCATATTGACTCTTTTGACGAGATTGGGCTGTTTTCAACTTTTCACGAACAATGCGAACTTGTTCTTCTGCTTCCTGAATCATATCCGGGCCAAAGAATTGTCTTTCCCCGGTCTCTGACCAGTTAAGGGGTGTTCGACACCGTCGTCCATAGAGAACTTCAAAAGGGGCTTTACCCAAGCTAGATTGATAACTGTTGTTGTAAGCGAATTCGGCAAATGGAAGGCACTTCTCCCAATCCATTCCGAATGAGATAACAGAGGCTCGAAGCATGTCTTCTAGAATCTGGTTGACGCGTTCCACTTGACCACTCGACTGAGGGTGGAAAGCGGTGCTAAAGGAGAGACGGGTTCCCATAGCATTTTGGAAACTTTCCCAAAATCGAGAGGTGAAAATACTTCCTCGATCCGAGTTAATTTCCAAAGGAACACCATGGAGAGACACTATTCGGGAGATGTATGAGTCTGCCAGCTGACTAGCGGTTATACTCTCACGAA
>NW_021267191.1:0-2231 GCF_002162155.2 Triticum dicoccoides
TCTATTCTTTCTTATTCTCCTCTTTTTTCTTCTTCTTCTTCCTCTTCTTTTTTTTCCTCTTCTTCCTCTCCTCTTCATCTCCTTATTCTCCTTAAATAGCAAGTATCAACGGTCCGAGATACGTGTGGCGCTCAGCGTTGAACACTAGATACACATCCCACAAGTGACGCCGGCGCCCAGCGTCCTGCGCACATCAATAATTCTGGGGGCCGAAGACAGTCGAACACCTTGGCGAATTTGTCTGTCAGCCTCTGCGATGAGGATTGATGCCAAGTTTTGTAACTTCAAACAACCAAACCGAATTTCATCAGTTTGGGTGTTCCAAGTTTTAACACTTGGATTTTAATTGTTGATACGTCTCCAACGTATCTATAATTTTTGATTGTTCCATCCTATATTATATTCTGTTTTGGACATTATTGGGCTTTATTATACACTTTTATATCATATTTGGGACTAACCTATTAACCGGAGGCCCAGCCCAGAATTGCTGGTTTTTTTGCGTATTTTAGGGTTTCGAACAAAAAGAATATCAAATGGAGTCCAAGTGGAATGAAACCTTCGGGAATGTGATTTTTGGAAGAACATGATCCAGAGGACTTGAAGCCTACGTCAAGACATCAACCAGGAGGCCACGAGGTAGGGGGCGCGCCCTCCACCCTCGTGGGCCCCATGTTGCTCCACCGACGTACTCCTTCCTCATATATATACCTACGTACCCCCAAACTACCAGATACGGAGCCAAAACCCTAATTCTTCCGCCGTAACTTTCTGTATCCACGAGATCCCATCTTGGGGCCTGTTCCGGAGCTCCGTCGGAGGGGGCATCGATCACGGAGGGCTTCTACATCAGCACCATAGCCCTTCTGATGAAGTGTGAGTAGTTTACCTCAGACCTACGGGTCCATAGTTATTAGCTAGATGGCTTCTTCTCTCTTTTTGGATCTCAATACAAAGTTCTCCCCCACTCTTGTGGAGATCTATTCGATGTAATCTTCTTTTGCGGTGTGTTTGTTGAGACTGATGAATTGTGGGTTAATGATCAAGTTTATCTATGAACAATATTTGAATCTTCTCGGAATTCTTTTATGTATGATTGGTTATCTTTGCAAGTCTCTTTGAACTATCAATTTGGTTTGGCCTACTAGATTGATCTTCCTTGCAATAGGCGAAGTGCTTAGCTTTGGGTTCAATCTTGCCGTGTCCTTTCCCAGTGATAGTAGGGGCAGCAAGGCATGATTGTATTGTTGCCATCGAGGATAACAAGATGTGATTTTGATCATATTGCATGAGTTTATCCCTCTACATCATGTCATCTTGCTTAAAGCATTACTCTGTTCTCTTGAACTTAATACTCTAGATGCATGCTGGACAGCGGTCGATGTGTGGAGTAATAGTAGTAGATGCAGGCATGAGTCGGTCTACTTGTCTCGAACGTGATGCCTATATACATGATCATACCTAGATATTCTCATAAGTATGCTCAATTCTGTCAATTGCTCAACAATAATTTGTTTACTCCCCGTGAATACTTGTGCTCTCAGGAGAAGCCACTAGTGAAACCTATGCCCCCCGTGTCTATCTTCCTTCATATTAATCTTCCAATACTTAGTTATTTTTATAGCCTTTTATTTTAATTTGAATCTTTATCATAAAAATACCAAAAAATATTATCTTATCATATCTATCAGATCTCACTCTCATAAGTGACCGTGTAGGGATTGACAACCCCTTATCGCGTTGGTTGCGAAGATTTATTTGTTTGTGTAGCTACGAGGGACTCGTGCGTGGCCTCCTATTGGATTGATACCTTGGTTCTCAAAAACCGAGGGATATACTTACGCTACTTTGCTGCACCACCCTAATACGTCTCCGTCGTATCTACTTTTCCAAACACTTTTGCCCTTGTTTTGGACTCTAACTTGTATGATTTGAATGGAACTAACCCGGACTGACGCTGTTTTCAGCAGAATTGCCATGATGTTGTTTTATGTGCAGAAAACAAAAGTTCTCGGAATGACCTGAAACTCCATGGAATATCTTACAATAAATAAGAAAAAATCTTCACAAAAGATGAAGACCAGGGGGCCCGCACCCTTGCCACGAGGGTGGGGGGAGCCCCCCCTACGGCGCGCCCCCCTACCTCATGGGCCCCCTGGAAACCCCCCGACTCTAACCCCAACTCTATATAACTTCTTTCGGGGAGAAAAAATAGGAGAGAAGAAATCATC
>NW_021267192.1:0-1820 GCF_002162155.2 Triticum dicoccoides
ATATTATCATGTTGCATCCTTGATTTTAGGTGTTTGCTTGATGTTTGTATGCATTTTGCATCAATGCCATGCTCATCTTGTTTTGCTCATATCTTCTAGGCCGTAGCTCCGAATTAAATGAACTTTATATGTAACTTGACTAGAATTTCGTGTAGATCATCTTTGTGCATCTTAACTTGCTGTTTATCAACTTCAACATAAAGTTATTCAGATCTGGACCAATTTCGAAATTTGCATATGAGGACTTACCGGAATTGTTATATGTTGTTCCCGGCCTCATTTAAACTTGCTTTGATGTGCTGCTCTTGTTTGCATCATCTCTTGCCATGAGTAGCTGCATGTAGCTTTGTCATGCATCATGCTTGTTGTGCATCGTGTCTTGTTCATGTGTGGTGTGTTTACTATGTGGTGTGCTTCTTCTTGTTAGTTCCTGTTTCGTTGCGATCGTGAGGATTCATTCGTCTACGCTTGGTTCGGCTTCATCCATTCGTCTTCTTCATGGACTCGTTCTTCTTCCTAGCAGGATTTCAGGCAAGATGACCGTCACCTTGGATCTCATTACTATCATTGCTATGCTAGTTGCTTCGTTCTATCGCTATGCTGCGCTACCTATCACATGCTGCTCAAGCCTCCCAAATTGCCATGTCAGCCTCTAACCTTTTGCACCCTTCCTAGCAAACCGTTGTTTGGCTATGTTACCGCTTTGCTCAGCCCCTCTTATAGCGTTGTTAGTTGCAGGTGAAGATGAAGTTTGTTCCTTGTTGGAACATGGAGATGTTGTTCCTTGTTGGAACATGTTTACTTGTTGGGATATCACAATATATCTTATTTAATTAATGCATCTATATACTTGGTAAAGGGTGGAAGGCTCGGCCTTATGCCTGGTGTTTTGTTCCACTCTTGCCGCCCTAGTTTCCGTCATATCGGTATTATGTTCCCGGATTTTGCGTCCCTAACGCGGTCGGGTGATTTATGGGACCCCCTTGACAGTTCGCTTTGAATAAGACTCCTCCAGCAAGGCCCAACATTGGTTTTACCATTTGCCTCACCACCACCTACATTTCCCTTGGGAGTAATTAACCCAAGGGTCATCTTTATTTTAGCCCCCCCGGGCCAATGCTTGTCTAAGTGTTGGTCCAAACCAGAGCCACTTGCGGTGCCGCCCCTAGGCAACTTGGGGTATCGTCGGTTGCCGTACGTACTGCTCATCCGGTCGTGGCTTGAGACGAGATACGCACGGCTACTATCAGGGTGTCGGCACGCCGGGAGGTCTTGCTGGTCTTGTTTTATTGCTGTTGAAATGTCTTGTAGCCGGGATTCCGAGACTGATCGGGTCTTCCCGGGGAGAAGGAATATCATTCGTTGATCGCGAGAGCTTATCATGGGCTAAGTTGGGACACCCCTGCAGGGTCTGAACTTTCGAGAGCCGTGCCCGCGGTTATGTGGCAGATGGGAATTTGTTAATATCCGGTTGTAGTAAACTTGAAGCAAACTCTTCTAAAATACACCAACCGTGTGCGTAACCGCGAGTGTCTCTTTTTGGGGTTAATCGAGAGGAGAACACAGTTTCTGGGTTATGTTTGACGTAGGTAGGAGTTCAGGATCACTTCTTGATCATTACTAGTTGACGACCGTTCCTTTGTTTCTCTTCTCGCTCTCATTTGCGTTGGTTTGCCACCATATATGCTTAGTCGCTGCTGCAGCCTCACCACTTTATCCCTTCCTTTCCTACTTACGCTTTGCTAGTCTTGATACCCCTGGTAATGGGATTACTGAGTCCTCGTGGCTCACAGTTTACTACACCACCAGTTGCAGGTACA
>NW_021267193.1:0-1433 GCF_002162155.2 Triticum dicoccoides
AAGCGATTTCCATAGTTGTTGAACCCCAAAATGCGTTTAGGTGTCGGTCATGAACACTCACAGTTTTGGACGATTCTGTCCCGTTTCGTGGACTATTACTCATTGTTTTGGGGTCCCGGTGTGACTTGCAGAATTAACAAACCCCGGGATGCGTTTACGTGTCGATCATCAACACTCGCAGTTTCGGCCGATTCTGGCTTGTTTTGTGGCACTCGCAGTTTTGGCCGATTCTGGCCCGTTTCATGGACTATTACTCACTGTTTTGGGGTCCCGGAGTGCTTTCCTTGATTAACAAACCCCGGGGTGCGTTTACGTGTCGGTCATAAACACTCGTGGTTTTGTCGATTCTGACACGTTTCGTGGACTATTACTCACCGTTTTGGGGTACCGAAGCGATTTCCATAGTTGTTGAACCCCAAGGTGCGCTTACATGTAGGTCATCAACAATCACAGTTTGGGCCGGTTTTGGCCCATTTCTTGGATTATTACTTAGTTTCGGGGGTCCCGGAGTGATTTCCACGATTTACGAACCCCGTCGTGCGTTTACGTGCCGGTCATCAACACTCACAATTTTGGCCGATTCTGGTCCGTTTCGTGCACTATTACTCACCGCTTTGGGGTCCCAGAGCGATTTCCATGGTTGTTGAACTCCAAGTTGCACTTACGTGCCTGTCATCAACATTCATAGTTTTTTCCAATTCTGGCCCGTTTCTTGGACTATTACTCTGTTTTGGCGTCCCGGTGTGATTTCCATGATTGAAGAACACCGGGGTGCGTTTATGTGTCGGTTAGCAACACTTGCATTTTGGGCCGCTTCTGGCCCGTTTCGTGGACTATTACTCACCGTGTTGGGGCCCCAAAGCGATTTCCATGGTTGTTGAACCCCATGGTGCGCTTACGTGTCGATCATCAACAATCGCAGTTTGGGCCGATTTTGGCCCGTTTCTTGCACTATTACTTAGTTTTGGGCGTCCCGCAGTGATTTCCACGATTGACGAACTCCGTGGTGCGTTTACATGTCAGTCATCAACACACAATTTTGGTCGACTCTGGTCCAGTTTGTGCACGATTATTCACCATTTTGGCGTCCTAGAGCGATCTCCATGATTGACAATTCCCGGGGTGCGTTTGCATGTCTGTCCTCAACACTCACTGTTTTGGCCAATTCTAACGCGATTCGTGGACTATTACTCAACATTTAGGGGTCCCGAAGCGATTTCCATAGTTGGTGAACCCCCAAATGCGTTTAGGTGTCGGTCATGAACACTCACAGTTTTGGACGATTCTGGCCCGTTTCGTGGACTATTACTCACTGTTTTGGGGTCCCGGTGTGACTTGCACGATTAACAAACCCCGGGGTGCATTTACGTGTCGATCATCAACACTCGCAGTTTCGGCCAATTCGGGCTCGTTTTGTGGCACTCGCAGTTTTG
>NW_021267194.1:0-1495 GCF_002162155.2 Triticum dicoccoides
TCATTTACTGCGACGCTTCCCGTCAAGGACTAGGCTGTGTCCTAATGCAAGAGCGCAAAGTGGTTGCTTATGCCTCTCGGCAATTGCGCCCTCACGAAGAGAACTACCCAGTTCACGACCTCGAACTTGCTGCTGTCATTCATGCGCTAAAACAGTGGCGACATTACCTACTCGGTAATCGTTGCGAGATCTTCACTGACCACCAAAGTCTGAAGTATCTGTTTACTCAGCCAGACCTGAACCTCCGTCAGCAGAGATGGATGGAGACTGTTGCAGATTTTGATTTGGGTATTTCCTATACCCCAGGCAAGGCTAATGTAATGGCTGATGCCTTGAGCCGCAAGTCTTACTGCAATCACCTCCAGGTTCACAAAGTTCAGCCCTCACTCGTTGAAGAATTCAGAAAGCTGAACCTCCATATTGTTCCTCCGGGTGCACTCGCTCCCCCTCCTCCGGAGTTCTGCAAGATGAATCTCCGTGTTGTTTCCCAGGGTTCCCTCTATACCATGGCTGTTGAACCCGATCTCGTGGGCACCATAAAGACAATGCAGGGATTTGACTCTGAAGTCTACAAGATTAAGCAAGACCTCAAAGAAGGAAGTCCCTCATCCTTCACTATTGCTGATGATGGCGCCTTGTACTTCAAAGGCCGCCTAGTGGTGCCATGTAAGAAGGAAAACCTGAATATGACTCAGGAGGTTATGAAAGAAGCTCATGATACGCCTCTATGTATCCACCCTGGTAGTACAAAGATGTACCAAGACATCCGCCAGAGATTCTGGTGGTCTAACATGAAGCAAGACATTGCTCGTTATGTTACTGAATGTGACGTTTGCCGTCGTATCAAAGCAGAACATCAAAGGCCTGCTGGAACTCTGCAACCTATATCTATTCCTGAATGGAAATGGGACCATGTCGAGATGGACTTCGTTACTGGATTTCCCAAATTGCAAAAGGGTAATGATGCTATTCTTGTCGTCATTGACCGACTTTCTAAGGTTGCACATTTTCTGGCGGTCAAAGAAACGATCACTGCTAGTCAGCTTGCAACTCTCTACATGTCCAGAATTGTTTCGCTTCACGGTATTCCACTGGCTATCAGTTCAGACCGTGGCAGCTTATTCACTTCAAGATTCTGGGCAAGTTTCCAAGAAGCTATGGGCACTCATCTGTCTTTCAGCACTGCTTTTCATCCTCAGTCACAAGGGCAAGTTGAACGTGTCAACCAAGTTCTCGAAGACATGCTTCGAGCTTGTGTTATTTCCTTCGGCAAGAAATGGGAGGAATCTCTTCCGTATGCTGAGTTCTCTTATAATAATAGCTATCAAGCTAGTCTGAAGATGGCCCCCTTCGAAGTGTTATATGGACGAAAGTGCCGAACCCCTCTGAACTGGTCAGAAACTGGGGAACGTCCACTTTTTGGTCCGGATATTATCCAACATGCCGAAGAGCAAGTCCGCATTATTCGCGAGAATCTCAAGACTGCTCAGTCACG
>NW_021267195.1:0-2370 GCF_002162155.2 Triticum dicoccoides
GAAGTGGCCATGTAACAGATGAGTTCTCGCCCGAAACCAAGATACTCCGAAAGAGTATGTCCAGTTTGTACATGAAGTGCATCCAGTTTTGGCGTGACCCTCTCTACTCTTTCGCGCATGCTATGCGGGTGATATGATGATACCATGCCAAGTTTCAACATTTTCAGGATTCATTTTGTAGTGATTTTCAATTTCACGGTCATTTAGCTCTCTAAACAATTAGGTAAATGACCGAAAAACAACAAATGATGTCAGAACATGTTGGAAATTTATGACTTCGCTTTAAATGCTGCATACTAAACACAAAAGAAGTCCGGAGTTCAAATAAGTTAGAAAAACATTGAAGTGGCCATGTAACAGATGAGTTCTCGTCCGAAACCCTGATACTCCGAAAGAGTATGTCCAGTTTGTACATGAAGTGCGTCCAGTTTTTGCCATGACCATCTCTACTCTTTCGCGCATGCTATGCGGGTGATATGATGATACCATGCCAAGTTTCAACATTTTCAGGATTCATTTTGTAGTGATTTTCAATTTCACGGTCATTTAGCACTCTAAACAATTAGGTAAATGACCGAAAAACAACAAATGATGTCAGAACTTGTTGGAAATTGATGACTTCGCTTTAAATTCTACATACTGAACACAAAAGAAGTCCGGAGTTCAAATAAGTTTAAAAAATATTGAAGTGGCCATGTAACAGATGAGTTCTCGTCCGAAACCCTGATACTCCGAAAGAGTATGTCCAGCTTGTACACGAAGTGCGTCCAGTTTTTGCCATGACCCTCTCTACTCTTTCGCGCATGCTATGCGAGTGATATGATGATACCATGCCAAGTTTCAACATTTTCAGGATTCATTTTGTAGTGATTTTCAATTTCACGGTCATTTAGCTCTCTAAACAATTAGGTAAATGACCGAAAAACAACAAATGATGTCAGAACATGTTGGAAATTGATGACTTCGCTTTAAATGCTGCATACTGAACACAAAAGAAGTCTAGAGTTCAAATAAGTTTAAAAAACATTGAAGTGGCCATGTAACAGATGAGTTCTCGTCCGAAACCCTGATACTCCGAAAGAGTATGTCCAGTTTGTACATGAAGCGTGTCCAGTTTTTCCCGTGACCCTCTCTACTCTTTCGCGCATGCTATGCGGGTGATATGATGATACCATGCCAAGTTTCAACATTTTCAGGATTCATTTTGTAGTGATTTTCAATTTCACGGTCATTTAGCTCTCTAAACAATTAGGTAAATGACCGAAAAACAACAAATGATGTCAGAACATGTTGGAAATTGATGACTTCGCTTTAAATGCTGCATACTGAACACAAAAGAAGTCCGGAGTTCAAATAAGTTTAAAAAACATTGAAGTGGCCATGTAACAGATGAGTTCTTGTCCGAAACCCTGATACTCCGAAAGAGTATGTCCAGCTTGTACACGAAGTGCGTCCAGTTTTTGCCATGACCCTCTCTACTCTTTCGCGCATGCTATGCGGGTGATATGATGATACCATGCCAAGTTTCAACATTTTCAGGATTCATTTTGTAGTGATTTTCAATTTCACGGTCATTTAGCTCTCTAAACAATTAGGTAAATGACCGAAAAACAACAAATGATGTCAGAACATGTTGGAAATTGATGACTTCACTTTAAATTCTGCATACTGAACACAAAAGAAGTCCGGAGTTCAAATAAGTTTAAAAAACATTGAAGTGGCCATGTAACAGATGAGTTCTCATCCGAAACCCTGACTCCGAAAGAGTATGTCCAGTTTGTACACGAAGTGCGTCCAGTTTTTGCCATGACCCTCTCTACTCTTTCGCGCATGCTATGCGGGTGATATGATGATACCATGCCAAGTTTCAACATTTTCAGGATTCATTTTGTAGTGATTTTCAATTTCACGGTCATTTAGCTCTCTAAACAATTAGGTAAATGACAGAAAAACAACAAATGAAGTCAGAACATGTTGGAAATTGATGACTTCGCTTTAAATGCTGCATACTGAACACAAAAGAAGTCCGGAGTTCAAATAAGTTTAAAAAACATTGAAGTGGCCATGTAACAGATGAGTTCTCGTCCGAAACCCTGATACTCCGAAAGAGTATGTCCAGTTTGGACACGAAGTGTGTCCAGTTTTTGCCGTGACCCTCTCTACTCTTTCGCGCATGCTATGCGGGTGATATGATGATACCATGCCAAGTTTCAACATTTTCAGGATTCATTTTGTAGTGATTTTCAATTTCACGGTCATTTAGCTCTCTAAACAATTAGGTAAATGACCGAAAAACAACAAATGATGTCAGAACATGTTGGAAATTGATGACTTCGCTTTAAATGCTGCATACTAAACACAAAAGAAGTC
>NW_021267195.1:2380-3770 GCF_002162155.2 Triticum dicoccoides
ACACGAAGCGCGTCCAGTTTTTGCCATGACCCTCTCTACTCTTTCGCGCATTCTATGCGGGTGATATGATGATACCCTACCAAGTTTCAACATTTCAGGATTCATTTTGTAGTGATTTTCAATTTCACGGTCATTTAGCTCTCTAAACAATTAGGTAAATGACCGAAAAACAACAAATGATGTCAGAACATGTTGGAAATTGATGACTTCGCTTTAAATTCTGCATACTGAACACAAAAGAAGTCCAGAGTTCAAATAAGTTTAAAAAACATTGAAGTGGCCATGTAACAGATGAGTTCTCGTCCGAAACCCTGATACTCCGAAAGAGTATGTCCAGTTTGTACACGAAGTGCGTCCAGTTTTTGCCATGACCCTCTCTACTCTTTCGCGCATGCTATGCGGGTGATATGATGATACCATACCAAGTTTCAACATTTTCAGGATTCATTTTGTAGTGATTTTCAATTTCACGGTCATTTAGCTCTCCAAACAATTAGGTAAATTACCGAAAAACAACAAATGATGTCAGAACATGTTGGAAATTGATGACTTCTCTTTAAATGCTGCATACTGAACACAAAAGAAGTCCGGAGTTCAAATAAGTTTAAAAAACATTGAAGTGGCCATGTAACACATGAGTTCTCGTCCGAAACCCAGATACTCCGAAGGAGTATGTCCAGTTTGTACACGAAGTGCGTCCAGTTTTGGCGTGACCCTCTCTACTCTTTCACGCATGCTATGCGGGTGATATGATGATACCATGCCAAGTTTCAACATTTTTAGGATTCATTTTGTAGTGATTTTCAATTTCACGGTCATTTAGCTCTCTAAACAATTAGGTAAATGACCGAAAAACAACAAATGATGTCAGAACATGTTGGAAATTGATGACTTCGCTTTAAATGCTGCATACTAAACACAAGAGAAGTCCGGAGTTCAAATAAGTTTAAAAAACATTGAAGTGGCCATGTAACAGATGAGTTCTCGTCCGAAACCCTGATACTCCGAAAGAGTATGTCCAGCTTGTACACGAAGTGCGTCCAGTTTTTGCCATGACCCTCTCTACTCTTTCGCGCATGCTATGCGGGTGATATGATGATACCATGCCAAGTTTCAACATTTTCAGGATTCATTTTGTAGTGATTTTCAATTTCACGGTCATTTAGCTCTCTAAACAATTAGGTAAATGACCGAAAAACAACAAATGATGTCAGAACATGTTGGAAATTGATGACTTCACTTTAAATTCTGCATACTGAACACAAAAGAAGTCCGGAGTTCAAATAAGTTTAAAAAACATTGAAGTGGCCATGTAACAGATGAGTTCTCATCCGAAACCCTGACTCCGAAAGAGTATGTCCAGTTTGTACACGAAGTGCGTCCAGTTTTT
>NW_021267196.1:0-1167 GCF_002162155.2 Triticum dicoccoides
CGGGTACTCCATATGTCCTATTTTCAGCAAAGGTCATGCTGAAATTTTCCGTGAATTTTAGCATGACTTTGCTAAAAATAGGACATATGGGGTACTTGTGACTAATGCATGGGCCGGGGTATCTTAGTAGTTAATTAAGTAGGATCAAGTGCCCCGGCGTACTTGTGACTAATGCATGGCTTTTAGGGTGCCTCGGTGTCGATAAAAACCGAAATGATGAAAGGTTAGGCTTTTAGGGTGCCTCGGCGTCGAAAAACCCTCAATGATAAAAGCTTAGATTTTAGGATGCCTCGGTGTCGACAAACCCTAAATGATGAGACCATGATCTTGTTCCTTGACAATAACCAACTTTTTGACCAAACTTTGTTTCTATTTAGAGAGAAACATGGCCCACAACGATGAGGCCGGGGGTTCGGGCGGCAAGGAATTCTGGGAGCTGTCCCAGGAGATGGAGGAACAACCTCACTTGTATGAGGCCGCCGCCTTCCCCACCGATCCTGAGACCACGGATGGTGCCGCCGAGGATGACCACACTGATGCCACCACTGATGGTGCCGCCGAGGATGCCACCACTGATGATGGCGGCGCACGCACAGATGGCAGCCAACCGAAGAGGCAACGGAAGGACCGGCGCCCGATCGTGCTCCGCACCCTCAAGGAGGAAGTTACTAAAGTGGACTCCAACGGGAATCCAACGGCGCCCGAACGAATAGTCAAGGGGTACTCGCTTCAGCTCGGGTGCATTGTCCGGAGCACCGTCTCGATCAACACCGAGAACCTGAGGCATCCTGACCGAGGGAATTTGCGCAACCTCCTCTTCATGAAGCTGCACGAACGATACAAGTTCCCCGCTGAATTTGAAAACACAAGCCTCAAAGGGAATAAAGTGAACAATGCTGCCCTCACGAAGATGAGCAAGGCCCTGTCTACTTGGAAAAGCAATGTGAAGAGAATGATCGAGAAAGGTGAGAGTTATCAGAAGATCAAGGAGAAAAATCCTTCGATCACCGAAGATGACTACAACGACTTCAAGATCAATTGCTCGAGCACCGCAAGCTCCCAATCAAGTGAGTGGGGGAAACAAATGCGGGAGCTGGACATAGGGGAACACACACTCGGTCCCGGCGGTTACAGAGTGGCGGAGCCTATATGGGACAAGGAGGAGGC
>NW_021267197.1:0-2339 GCF_002162155.2 Triticum dicoccoides
CACCTCGCGGTCCCCGCAGGCCACCGTCTGTTGGTCCAAGGCCTCATCCTAGCCCCTATGGTCCACAAGCTCCGCGAGATCGTCTGTTTCCGGATGATCATGTTGAGCTTCCAGGCTATGGAGGTGACTTTTACGAGGACTACTACGGATCGGTCTGAGTTAGTGGTAGTATCACTAGTTCGCACTAGCTGTGTCGTCTATCGTCCCGCGTGACTCGTGGGATATGACCTAGTTGTACTCTTTCCGGAGGTGTAGAAGAATAATGTATAGGAGCTTGGAATGCCTCCGATGAGATGTAATCCTTTTCTCACCGTAATAGTACTTTGTTTGGTCTTGTACTAAACCCTGTATGGTGTGTATGACGATGGAATAAAAGAAGCAGTTTCTGTTTTTACCATGTCATACGGATGATCATCTTGCATTTCGAGTTATTCCTTACATTCTGTATCCTATGTTGGAATTTTATCATTCTGACTAAATCATTGTCTTGTTACCTAGGATGGTCAACACGCGCGCTAACCCTGCTTCTCAAGAGCAGGCCGAAGGCAGTGAAGGCAGAAATGAAAATCTGCCTCATCCTCCTTCACTAGCTGAGGTTATGATGGAAGCTGAGAGAAACAAGCGGGAGACCAACCGTTTGTTGGAGCGTATTGAACAGAACACGGCACACCATCAGAGGACTAACGTGGTGTCACTCAGTGATTTTATCAAATTACATCCACCCACGTTCCACCACTCCATCGAGCCTCTTGACGCTGATGACTGGCTTCGCAGTATCTCTCACAAACTGCGTTCCGCGCTGGTAGCGGAGGCTGACAAGGTCACCTTTGCTGCATATCATCTTGAAGGCCCCGCCAGTCTATGGTGGGAAAATTATGGAGCTATGCGCCCAGCAGGCCATGTCACTACTTGGGCTGAGTTCAGCGAGGCTTTCCGTGAGCATCATATTCCGGAGGGTCTCATGGACCGCAAACGTGAAGAATTTTGCAGTTTCACCCAAGGCCGACTTTCTGTGGATGTTTACAGCAGGGAGTTTGGTAATCTCGCACGTTATGCAACCGAGGAAGTTTCTACTGACGCCAAGAAGCAAGCAAGGTTCCGTAAGGGCCTTAGTCCTGAGCTTCGCCGCGACCTCCGTCTGCATGAGTGCACATCTTTTCAGAAACTTGTCAACAAAGCCATCAGTGCTGAAACTGGTCAGACTGACTATGACGCAACACGCAAGCATGGCCGTGACATGGGTTCCTCATCCGGTGCTGGTCCTCAGAAGCGCCGCGTGTGGGTACCCAACACCGCCCTGCCACCCAGGTTCACACCGAGGCCATCCTTCCAGGCGCCTCGCCCCGTTCAGCAGTCTGCACCGGCCAAGCCCTATGGGGGTCCAACCAACAATGCTCCTCCACGTACCAGTTCCGTGACTTGTTTCAAGTGTGGGGAATCTGGCCACTATATGCGTGAGTGTCCCCAGACCAATCCCAATCAATCTGCTAAAGCTGTTGGCCGTGGCAAGCCGACAGGAAAAATATTCCACGCCAAGCCGGTCACCGCCTCACGTGGCCATGTCAACTGTATCTCTGCCGAAGAAGCTCAAGAGGATCCCAACGTCGTTCTCGGTACGCTTCTTGTCAATTGCCACCCGGCATCTGTTCTTTTCGATACAGGAGCCTCTCATTCTTTTATATCTGAAAATTATGCTCGTTTGCATAACGTCGCATTTGGTGATATGCCAACCTCTATGGTAATTCAAACTCCGGGATCCAAATGGCAAACTTCTAGAGTAAGCCATGGAAATGAAATCCAAGTCGACAGACTTGTTTTCCTTGCCTCTTTGATAGCCCTTAAATTTTTAGATATTAATATCATTTTGGGTATGGACTGGATGGCAGCTCATCATGCCAAAATTGATTGCTTCTCTAGGACTGTTCAACTCACTCACCCTTCGGGCAAGATAGTCAATGTCTTGACCCGAATAGCCAAGCGACAATTATATTCTCTTAACGCCAGCCCTTTGCCAGACCTTGAGGACGTTCCGGTAGTCCGTGACTTTCCGGATGTCTTTCCAGAGGAATTGCCAGGTGTTCCACCTGACAGGGATGTTGAGTTTGTAATAGACCTCATTCCAGGAACCGTTCCGATTGCTAGAAGACCTTATAAGATGGCACCCCTAGAACTAGCCGAGCTTAAGAAACAACTCGATGAGTCCTTGAAAAAGGGTTTCATCCGACCTAGCTCTTCTCCGTGGGCTTGCCCCGTCCTATTCGTCAAGAAGAAGGATGGTACGGACCGGATGGTTGTAGATTACCGACCTGTCAATTTGGTCACAATCAAGAACAAATATC
>NW_021267198.1:0-1136 GCF_002162155.2 Triticum dicoccoides
TGTTGATGCTTATAGCAGAGAGTTCGAGAACCTCGCCCGTTATGCCACAGAAGAAGTGTCCACGGATGCTAAGAAGCAGGCTAGGTTCCGGAAGGGTCTCAACCCCAAGTTGCGTCGTGATCTCCACCTGCATCATTGTGATACATTCCAAGCCCTTGTGAACAAGGCCATCAATGCAGAGACAGCTCAACTCACTTACGAGGAGTCTCGTAAGCACACCCGTGATTTGGGATCTTCCTCCGGTTCTAGTTCCCAGAAACGCCGGATTTGGGTTTCAAACTCTGCTCTTCCTTCCGGTTATGCACCGAGGCCGTCCTATGTGGTGCCTTCCCCAGCTCAGTCGTATGTTCCACCCAGGCCTACTGGTAGACCGCTTGTTAGTGCGGGTCCCCGTCCAACCTCAGGGACTTGCTTCACATGCGGGAAGCCAGGACACTATGCACGTAATTGCTCTCAAACTAGTTATGCTCCACCCCAGCCTGAGGAGACTGTTGGCTGTATTAAGCCATCACGCAAGATGATCAGTGCCAAGTCAGTTTCCACTGAACGTGGACGTGTGCATCACGTCTCAGCTAAAGACGCTCATGATGATCCAGATGTCGTTCTTGGTACACTCCTTGTCAATTGTCACCCAGCATCAGTTCTATTCGATACTGGAGCATCTCACTCCTTTATTTCTGAAAGCTATGCTAACTTGCACAACATGTCATTTTGTGATATGCCAACTCCGCTAGTCATCCAAACTCCTGGATCCAAATGGCAAACCTCTAGTGTAAGCCATGGTAACGAAATCCTTGTTGACAGACTTGTATTCCTTGCATCGCTTGTAGCCCTCAAGTCTTCAGATATTAACATCATCTTGGGTATGGACTGGATGACAGCTCATCATGCCAAGATTGATTGTTACACAAGATCTGTTCAGCTTACACACCCATCTGGCAAGATAGTCACCGTCTCCACTAGAGTTGCAAAGCGTCAGCTCTATTCTCTTAATGCCAGCCCTCTTCCAGACCTTGAAGATATCCCGGTAGTCCGTGACTTTCCGGATGTCTTTCCAGAGGAACTGCCAGGTGTTCCACCTGACAGAGATGTAGAGTTCGTCATAGATCTTATCCCAGGAACAGCTCCAATCTCCC
>NW_021267199.1:0-915 GCF_002162155.2 Triticum dicoccoides
TTCCGCTGCTGGTTTGTATGACTGTATGACTTGAATGCTGGGTCGTGTGACCCGTACCTTTGTGTATGTTATGTATGGCTCTCTGAGCCTTAAATAAAGTACTTGTGTCATAGAGTCATGTTGTGATGCCTTGTTGTATTTGCACATATCGAGCATATTGTGTGTATGTTTGAAATGCTTGGTATGTGTGGGATCTGACTATCTAGTTGTTTATCCTTAGTAGCCTCTCTTACCGGGAAATGTCTCCTAGTGTTACCACTGAGCCATGGTAGCTTGCTACTGCTCGGGAACACTTAGGCTGGCCGGCATGTGTCCTTCTTCGTTCCTGTGTCTGTCCCTTCGGGGAAATGTCACGCATTGAGTACCGGAGTCCTGTTAGCCCGCTACAGCCCGGTTTACCGGAGTCCTGCTAGCCCAGTGCTACAGCCCGGACCCACTTGCTGATGACTGACACGTTCGTTGCTGGGTCATGGATGCCTGTCCTTGTAAGTCTGTGCCACTTTGGGTTTACGACTAGTCATGTCAGCCCGGGCTCTTTATCATATGGATGCTAGCGACACTATCATATACGTGAGCCAAAAGGCGCAAACGGTCCCGGGCAAAGGTAAGGCGACACCCGTGGGGATACCGTGCGTGAGGCCGCAAAGTGATATGAGGTGTTACAAGCTAGATCGATGTGACATCGAGTCGGGGTCCTGACAGCGTTGGTATCAGAGCCGGACTGCCTGTAGGTTCTCCAAGCCAAACCGGTCGATGTTGAGTCTAGAAATTCTTTAGTTATATGTAGGGGAATTGTTTGTGGGTTGGAACGTAAGGCTCTTTTTACTCCTTTATCTTATGACATTCTGATCTGAGTCAGTCTATTCTTCCACCGGGGGTTAAGGAATTAGGATCTATTCTCTCTATCAGGATCAC
>NW_021267200.1:0-1824 GCF_002162155.2 Triticum dicoccoides
AGAGCACCTTTATAATCACCAAGATACGTTGTGACGTTTGGTAGCACACAAACTGTTCCTCCGGTAAAAGGGAGTTGCATAATCTCATAGTTATAGGAACATGTATAAGTCATGAAGAAAGCAATAGTAGAATACTAAAACGATCAAGTGCTAAGCTAACGGAATGGGTCAAGTCAAACACATCATTCTCCTAATGATGTGATCCCGTTAATCAAATAACAACTCATGTTTATGGTTAGGAAACATAACCATCTTTGATCAATGAGCTAGTCAAATAGAGGTTTACTAGTGACTCTCCTATTCAAAATTTTAATATGCCAGGGTGTTTGGAAGCAAACACAAATTGACAAATTATCATGAATGTGGTATCGATAAAATTCAGTTTGTAAGAACCTTTTGAAAATCCAAATTTTGATGCTCCATGTTATTTTATAGGGAACAAACTGCCTAAGATTTTGGGACAAAAATTAGATCAAAGAGCGGTGCAGATATAGGCTATAGAGAGAGATGGGGTGCAGAAGCAAGGCTACTGTGTGAATATAGTGTACATGTTAGACTGAGAAAATATTTTTCAAAATAGTCACTTACCAAACCACCATCTAATGTTGACAACAAGTAAGCATCTGCACCACCTATCTCAATGCCTTCATGCATTTATCTATTTGTAAGGACAAAACATGGATTGGATCATATGTTTTGCAAAGTGACATTCTAGCAAATCTGCAATCAGTATATACATATAAGTAAGAAATCAATGAAATTAACACTTATAAAACAGAGGAATAATGGTAGACAGATAGGAACACATTTTAACATCTCGTACAAGCCTGTTGATTTATAAAGGATGATTAGTCGAGTATGTGTTGTTCCAAACAATTATATTGTGTAGAGTGACATTTTTTTACAGAAGAAATGGACAATATACGCCCGCCTACTCCTCCCTAGGGATCTACCGGGCCCACCAGATGCTCTTGCGCTGGCTGGTAAGCACATACCTGCTCTCACTGATCATCCACACACTCTTCCTCTGCACCCATATCATCGACACGAGCATGTTGCGTTGAGTGTTATCTTTCTTCGGTTTGATCTCCTGCACAGGGAAAGAATACCACAACTGATCAGTGTACACCAGGCCAGCATTCTAAAAACAAAATGAAATGTGTTTTGACAAAAAGGAACTTATCCAACAACTCCAGTGCATGCTGGCATACATACCGTGAGCTTTTAAAGTGATGCTTATATGAAGCCACCTCCCTCCTCCGTCCCCAATTTTGCCATGAGGCCAATGATTAATCAAGCCGCCTTACTGTAATCAGAAGAAGTACTTTCAGTTGCAAGAGAAGAAGTATCTACAGCATAGGAAAGGAAGAAATCAAACTTTATCAAAATAATAACATGGAAGGCGACAAACAAAAGATATGGTTAAAAGCCAAATATGTCCAAGTAGGCAGCTGTGTCCTCTATGAAAAAACAAGTCAGACCTGGATATGTCCAATTTTAATATATCTCAGAGCCAAACAAACAAAATAAAACATCCATTTTTCCTTGTTACTGTCAATGCTGCATATTCGTACATTCTCCACTATCATGTAGGATCACTAATACGTAACACATGAGAGACGATGATCCTCGAATCCGATCTGATCACCAACTGTAAAAATAAATGAGCAGATAAGCATCGCAATCATGCAATAATCCATCAAACTTTAATTAGTACTCCCTCTGTTCCTAAATATAAGTCTTTGTAGAGATTTCACTATAAACCACATACGGATGTATATAGATGCATTTTAGAGTGCGGGTTCACTCATTTTGCTCCGTATG
>NW_021267200.1:7863-9652 GCF_002162155.2 Triticum dicoccoides
CACTAGTGTCCAACAATTTGTCTAGTATGAGATTTGACAAGCCAAGATGAGATCTTGTAGCGAAAATTCTTCTGCTGGTCACACAAGTGAGCCTATCTATGGCAATTTTGTCTTGTCTTGATCAGGTCCAACACTTAACTTTCATTGTGTGGAACTGGAACGAGCACTTTGCATTCCTAGGCTGGTGAATAAGTATGCATTGTTTTTAGGGGAAAATGTTGTCTTGTTAATTCCTGTAAATTCCCTTTGACACAAGAGAATTGTTGTGTGGCTTACTGCTGAGAAATCTGACATTCCTCTGATGCATTACATTGCCTCTGCACTAGACTGATCTTTTTATGTCCACCCAGATTGCATTCCTCGGGAAGATACTCCTTTCGTCCATCAAACCTACCGGACATGATGGAAAATCTCCATTGCGCATGACACCAGTCATTTTCTCTTGCCAAGCGGTGCTGCAGAAGTTGACGCGGTTTGGGCTTGAAGATGCACACGATGGCGCCGTCGTCCTCGTGCTTTCTTCGCTGATGAAGATGCACTGGATGGCGTCGTTGTCCTCGGGCTCTCTCCGCTAATGAAGATGCACTGGATGGTGCAGTCGTCCTCGGGCTTTCTCCGCTGATAAAGATGCACTGGATGGCGGCGGCGTCCTCGAGCTTTCTCCATTGATGGGTTAGGTTTCAGAATTAAGCCATGTATGTAGTAGTTTGGCTCTGTCATGTTGTAATGTTTGTGATGGAAGGAAGCGAAGTACCTGTGCTTCCTGGGATGTGTAGTGGACTCGAGATGTTTTTTATCACCTCATCTGAGAAGTAGTTGATGCATGCGTGTTCCTGTTTGATCAAATCTGGTGGAAGTAACATCTTCATTGTGAAGGTTGGGATGTGAAATGATGTGCATCGTTATGGGAATTTTCTTTCTGGGTTAACTGCATCAAGAGTTAAGTTGATCATATTATTCATTGCATCAAGGAATTCCTGAGCTGTTTGTCGGTGTTTTGTATGGTACAACAAGATAATTTTCATTGCCCTAGGAGAGGAGAGTACCGAGTTTGTCGGTGTCAAGAATGAATGAGTGTTCTCTGGGTTTTTTCAATTATAATCTAACAAGTTATGAAAAAATGTTCAATGCAGGGACTTTGAAACTTGCCAACCTGGTAATTGGATTGGAGCCGGTGTTTTTATGCTAGGAATGCACTTGCAAACCTGGTGTCTTATCTTACATGGGAAAATCAAATTGTGAACAGAAAAAACCTTTTATGCTAGGAATGCACTTGCCAACCTGGTGTCTTATCTTACATGAGAAAATCAAATTGTGAACAGAAAAAACCCACCCGGCTATATATATATATATATATATATATATATATATATATATATATATATAGTATATAGAACGAGTCTTGTCTTAGATGAGCAAATTCCTTCAAACAGATAAAAATAAAGATACAGACACGAGAAAATTCCCTAAAAAAATAAAAACTGACACGAGCAAATGGGAAGAAGTTACTGCATACACACATGGAAAGTGCCTGGCTACCTTTACGTGGCCGGCGTAATTTCTGGGAGCGCTGGGACTAAATCGTTTGTGCAGTACATACCATACCATACCATAGAGAGAGTCAGAGAGGGAATCCATCGCGCGTGTGCGTCAATCTGGCGACAAGGAAGGAAATTAAAGGAATAATTACTGCATGCAGCTAGCGTTTTCCACGGCTGGATGAATACACCTCTTTCCTTCCTTCCTTCCTTCCATCAAGAGAGCCTCCCTTGATTCCCTCGTCTTCCTC
>NW_021267201.1:0-10909 GCF_002162155.2 Triticum dicoccoides
TTGGGACGTCCTCCCACCTCCTTGGCCGCCACCCCTTGCTCCTATATAAGTAGATCCATCTAGTAGCTTTTCCTTGGGTTTTGTTTAGATTAAAAGTTCGCCATAGCTGCAACTTCGCGTACTTCGTTTGTGTTCAACGACCAGACAAAGGCGTCACAGAACCCCACCTTGATCAATAAAGCTTTCATCTTATATTCGCAATATCCAGATTGCAATCTCAGTTTCTTGCTTGTTCTTCGTTTGCTCGCAGGAAACAGACCCTCGTGGTCAGGTTGATCGTGCTCCGGCGTGGTCAATAACCTCTCGGAGTTGGTTTAGCGATTGCTAAGGCGCGACGTCCTCGCACGTTCGTAGTCGGATCGTCAAAGTCGACTTCCACCAAAGCGAAATCCACCATCTCATCGAAAGACAGGACACCTTTGCCTCTATCAAGTGCTCTGATACCACTTGATAGAGGCAAAGGTGTCCCGTCTTTCGATGAGATGGTGGATTTCGCTCTGATACCACTTGATAGAGGCGGGGGGTGTCCCGATCTTTCGATGAGATGATAACTATCGATTTGGTGGAGACGACTTTGACGATCCGACTACAAACGTGCACGACGTTGCGCCTTAGCAATCGCTAAACCAATCTCCTGAGGTTACTGACGATGCCGGAGCACGATCACCTGACCACGAGGGTCTGTTTCCTGCGAGCAAACGAAGAACAAGCAAGAAACTGAGATTGCAATCTGGATATTGCGAATATAAGATGAAAGCTTTATTGATCAAGGTGGGGTTCTGTGACGCCTTTGTCTGGTCGTTGAACACACACGAAGTACGCGAAGTTGCAGCTATGGCGAACTTTTAATCTAAACAAAACCCAAGGAAAAGCTACTAGATGGATCTACTTATATAGGAGCAAGGGGTGGCGGCCAAGGAGGTGGGAGGACGTCCCAAGGCAGCCTAAAACTAAATCTAGGTCGTACAAGGCCAATGGGCCCAAGTGGAGGTGATGTAACACCTTTGGACTTGTAGTTTGACTCGGATTCTGCTGCAGCATCAGATTGTTTCGTCCACAACTCAACGCTCCGGACGAATTTGAAGGTGATTCCAATTGGGTTGGAAAGTGCACGAAATCTAGTTTCCAACAAAAAAAGAATCACCCAATTCGGAGTCCGTATGAAAAACTTGTGTGCGTTTTGAGTCAGGTATATCTGTGCAGTCCGAATCTGAATCCAGAACGTGAGAGACTTGGACTCTATCTTCTCTTGGGCCAAAAGTGACGTGAGAGAACTTTTTGGACAGCAAATAAACATCTCTTTCTTCCTTATCTTCATATGTGGATTGTACAAATGTCCCATACACCTGCAATTAGACAAAACACAAAAGTGTGTGAAGTATTTTTGTTCTGGATAACATAAATAGATTATTGAATAGTTTGCACTAGAAATCACCTGACAAATATGCATATATGCAATATTTTTGGTCATATCCAAGGTAGTCATGTCCTCATCATCCTCCCTTCTTGAAAATAAAGCCGTCCTCGGCGTTGCTTAATTTGAAATGTGGCTAACAAAAGAGACAAGGTGTACATGTTGTATATGTATATGTCATCCATTTTTACTTCCCTTGATTTTTGCATATATGACACATGAATAGATGAGTAACTTGCATAGTTCATAAAATCTAAAGCCAAAAAATTAGCACAAGAAGTAGAAGGCATGAAAATATTGCAACTCAGTTTGCACATATAAGTGAAGCTCTTATTCATTTCAAAAGATTGACAATGTTCATCATTAAACCATCCCAACATTGGTGAATAAACCTTACTTGCATCAAATTTACATGCTACAACATGCTTAAATAAGCAAACATGCAATAAGTCATTCAACACAGAATCATCACCAAGATTAGAGGTCATATCAAAATGATTAAACATTGTGATAGAGGCAAAGGTGTCCCGTCTTTCGATGAGATGGTGGATTTCGCTTTGGTGGAAGTCGACTTTGACGATCCGACTACGAACGTGCGAGGACGTCGCGCCTTAGCAATCGCTAAACCAACTCCGAGAGGTTATTGACCACGTCGGAGCACGATCAACCTGACCACGAGGGTCTGTTTCCTGCGAGCAAACGAAGAACAAGCAAGAAACTGAGATTGCAATCTGGATATTGCGAATATAAGATGAAAGCTTTATTGATCAAGGTGGGGTTCTGTGACGCCTTTGTCTGGTCGTTGAACACAAACGAAGTACGCGAAGTTGCAGCTATGGCGAACTTTTAATCTAAACAAAACCCAAGGAAAAGCTACTAGATGGATCTACTTATATAGGAGCAAGGGGTGGCGGCCAAGGAGGTGGGAGGACGTCCCAAGGCAGCCTAAAACTAAATCTAGGTCGTACAAGGCCAATGGGCCCAAGTGGAGGTGATGTAACACCTTTGGACTTGTAGTTTGACTCGGATTCTGCTGCAGCATCAGATTGTTTCGTCCACAACTCAACGCTCCGGACGAATTTGAAGGTGATTCCAATTGGGTTGGAAAGTGATAGAGGCAAAGGTGTCCCGTCTTTCAATGAGATGGTGGATTTCGCTTTGGTGGAAGTCGACTTTGACGATCCGACTACGAACGTGCGAGGACGTCGCGCCTTAGCAATCGCTAAACCAACTCCGAGAGGTTATTGACCACGCCGGGGCACGATCAACCTGACCACGAGGGTCTGTTTCCTGCGAGCAAACGAAGAACAAGCAAGAAACTAAGATTGCAATCTGGATATTGCGAATATAAGATGAAAGCTTTATTGATCAAGGTGGGGTTCTGTGACGCCTTTGTCTGGTCGTTGAACACAAACGAAGTACGCGAAGTTGCAGCTATGGCGAACTTTTAATCTAAACAAAACCCAAAGTCTAAACGATGCCCTAAGGGCTGTATATATGGAGGAAGAGGGGGGAATTTCGTGGCCCTTGGTGGAGGGGTCCGAAATCAACCCTATCTCTTGTTTCCCCACACATACGGACTCTAAAAATAGCCTATACTTATGTATTTCGAAATTACATGGGCCTGGCCCAATAATAAGGTGACGCGGCACCTAAAATAGCCTCGGGACAAAATTTATGAAGTGGCATCTTGTATATTTCGTCCAAGGCTTCATGCACCCATTATGGTGGCTTCAAAGTCCTGAAATCATTATTTGTAACTCCGTTCTTGTTCCCCTTGCGCATGCCATCATTTCCATGCTTGTTCTTGCTCCAATGTTCATCCTTCTCCAAGCTAGGCCCTTCATTTGTAAGCAAAACTGATAGAGGCAAAGGTGTCCCGTCTTTCGATGAGAGGATGGATATCGCTTTGGTGGAAGTCGACTTTGACGATCCGACTACGAACGTGCGAGGACGTCGCGCCTTAGCAATCGCTAAACCAACTCCGAGAGGTTATTGACCACGCCGGAGCACGATCAACCTGACCACGAGGGTCTGTTTCCTGCGAGCAAACGAAGAACAAGCAAGAAACTAAGATTGCAATCTGGATATTGCGAATATAAGATGAAAGCTTTATTGATCAAGGTGGGGTTCTGTGACGCCTTTGTCTGGTCGTTGAACACAAACGAAGTACGCGAAGTTGCAGCTATGGCGAACTTTTAATCTAAACAAAACCCCAAGGAAAAAGCTACTAGATGGATCTACTTATATAGGAGCAAGGGGTGGCGGCCAAGGAGGTGGGAGGACGTCCCAAGGCAGCCTAAAACTAAATCTAGGTCGTACAAGGCCAATGGGCCCAAGTGGAGGTGATGTAACACCTTTGGACTTGTAGTTTGACTCGGATTCTGCTGCAGCATCAGATTGTTTCATCCACAACTCAACGCTCCGGACGAATTTGAAGGTGATTCCAATTGGGTTGGAAAGTGCACGAAATCTAGTTTCCAACAAAAAAAGAATCACCCAATTCGGAGTCCGTATGAAAAACTTGTGTGCGTTTTGAGTCAGGTATATCTGTGCAGTCCGAATCTGAATCCAGAACGTGAGAGACTTGGACTCTATCTTCTCTTGGGCCAAAAGTGACGTGAGAGAACTTTTTGGACAGCAAATAAACATCTCTTTCTTCCTTATCTTCATATGTGGATTGTACAAATGTCCCATACACCTGCAATTAGACAAAACACAAAAGTGTGTGAAGTATTTTTGTTCTGGATAACATAAATAGATTATTGAATAGTTTGCACTAGAAATCACCTGACAAATATGCATATATGCAATATTTTTGGTCATATCCAAGGTAGTCATGTCCTCATCACACGGACTCCGAATGACAAAATTATGACCGTTCTAGTGAACATCTATCCATTCTATGGCAGTCCTTGAAAGTACTTCATTTTCTCGTGCGCTTTTTGCCTGATTGCCCCAAAATTTCTTGTCCTTTATAGAGGAGATATCGTTTCCACATATATATTGACCAATGCCAGGAATGCCCTTTTGTTCTTGGCTTTCACGCGCATGAGTTACAGCATGATAGAGGCAAAGGTGTCCCGTCTTTCGATGAGATGATGGATATCGCTTTGGTGGCGGTCGACTTTGACGATCCGACTACGAACGTGCGAGGACGTCGCGCCTTAGTAATCGCTAAACCAACTCCGAGAGGTTATTGACCACGCCGGAGCACGATCAACCTGACCACGAGGGTCTGTTTCCTGCGAGCAAACGAAGAACAAGAAAGAAACTGAGATTGCAATCTGGATATTACGAATATAAGATGAAAGCTTTATTGATCAAGGTGGGGTTCTGTGACGCCTTTGTCTGGTCGTTGAACACAAACGAAGTACGCGAAGTTGCAGCTATGGCGAACTTTTCATCTAAACAAAACCCAAAGTCTAAACGATGCCCTAAGGGCTGTATATATGGAGGAAGAGGGGGGAATTTCGTGGCCCTTGGTGGAGGGGTCCGAAATCAACCCTATCTCTTGTTTCCCGACACATACGGACTCTAAAAATAGCCTATACTTATGTATTTCGAAATTACATGGGCCTGGCCCAATAATAAGGTGACGCAGCACCTAAAATAGCCTCGGGATGAAATTTATGAAGTGGCATCTTGTATATTTCGTCCAAGGCTTCATGCACCCATTATGGTGGCTTCAAAGTCTTGAAATCATCACTTGTAACTCCGTTCTTGTTCCCCTTGCGCATGCCATCATCTCCATGCTTGTTCTTGCTCCAATGTTCATCCTTCTCCAAGCTAGGCCCTTCATTTGTAAGCAAAACAAATGTATCCAATTTAGGCAGCATCATATTCTCATGAACATTAGAATCATTACCAAGAAACGAAAGTACCTGGTAATTTAGTTGGCGTGCACGAGCTCTAGTAATTGGTCCAGTATGTATAGCAGCAGGGGCTGTGGGTGTAACAATTGTATTGATGTTCTCATCACAGCATCCCATCTGCTGAAAACAAGGAGAATAAGGCATATAGCCGCTGGATTTTCTTCAATTTACGGCCAAATGAGATTGCCCGGATCATAAAGCATCTGCAGAAAGCTACGTTTGTCCCTACCAGGGGGGCTAATGTCTATAAGCAACATAATCTCTCGAATTTCCTTCAAAAGGAAGTGCCAATGGGTTCATAAACTTGTCTGAAAAACATCGACGAATGATGTTCTTTGACTTTCAGGGCCAAAAAGTCCTGCTTAAGGCTGAATTTGAGGGTACTCCGGGCCTCTTGGCGGAAGACGAGGGTATTTTTTGGATTCACGCGCTCGCCGCGAGCAGTTTGAGTACTTATGGGTCCAACGCGGACTCCGAATGAGAAAATTATGACTGTTTTAGTGAACATTTGTCCTTTCTATAGCAGTCCTTGAAAGTACTTCATTTTCTCGTCTGCTTTTTGCCTGATTGCCCCAAAATTTCTTGTCCTCTGTAGAGGAGATATCGTTTCCACATATATATTGACCGATGCCAGGAAGGCCCTTTTGTTCTTGGCTTTTACGCGCATGAGTTACAGCATGTTGATGAGGACATGACTACCTTGGATATGACCAAAAATATTGCATATATGCATATTTGTCAGGTGATTTCTAGTGCAAACTATTCAATAATCTATTCATGTTATCTAGAACAAAAATACTTCACACACTTTTGTGTTTTGTCTAATTGCAGGTGTATGGGACATTTGTACAATCCACATATGAAGATAAGGAAGAAAGAGATGTTTATTTGCTGTCCAAAAAGTTCTCTCACGTCACTTTTGGCCCAAGAGAAGATAGAGTCCAATTCTCTCACGTTCTGGATTCAGATTCGGACTGCACAGACATACCTGACTCAAAACGCACACAAGTTTTTCATACGGACTCCGAATTGGGTGATTCTTTTTTTGTTGGAAACTAGATTTCGTGCACTTTCCAACCCAATTGGAATCACCTTCAAATTCGTCTGGAGCGTTGAGTTGTGGACGAAACAATCTGATGCTGCAGCAGAATCCGAGTCAAACTACAAGTCCAAAGGTGTTACATCACCTCCACTTGGGCCCATGAGCCTTGTACGACCTAGGGTTAGTTTTAGGCTGCCTTGGGACGTCCTCCCACCTCCTTGGCCGCCACCCCTTGCTCCTATATAAGTAGATCCATCTAGTAGCTTTTTCTTTGGGATTTGTTTAGTTAAAAGTTAGCCATTGCAACTTCGTGTACTTCGTTTGTGTCCAACGACCAGACCAAGACCGCTTACGGATCCCCACCTTTATCAATACTTCATATATATTCGCAATATTCAGATTGCTTTTATCATATTCTTGCTCGTTCTCCGATTGCTTGCAGGAATAGACCTTCGTGGTCAGGTTGATCGTGCTCCGGCGTGGTCAATAACCTCAGGAGATTGGTTTAGCGATTGCTAAGGCGCAACGTCGTGCACGTTTGTAGTCGGATCGTCAAAGTCGTCTCCACCAAATCGGTAGTATCATCTCATCGAAAGATCGAGACACCCCGCCTCTATCACATACCATCCGGCGAAAACAAGGAGAATAAGGCATATAGCCGCTGGATTTTCTTCAATATACGGCCAAATGAGATTGCTCAGATCATAGAGCATCTGCAGAAAGGTAAGTTTGTCCCTACCAGGGGGGCTAATGTCTATAAGCAACATAATCTCTCGAATTTCCTTCAAAAGGAAGTGCCAATGGGTTTAGAAACTTGTCTGAAAAACAGCGACGAATGATGTTCTTTGACTTTCAGGGCCAAAAAGTCATGCTTAAGGCTGAATTTGAGGGTACTCCAGGCCTCCTGGCGCAAGTGGGGGGTATTTTTTGGATTCGCGCGCTCGCCGCGAGCAGTTTGAGTACTTATGGGTCCGACGCGGACTCTGAATGACAAAATTATGACCGTTTTAGTGAACATTTGTCCATTCTATGGCAGTCCTTGAAAGTACTTTATTTTCTTGTGTGCTTTTTGCCTGATTGCCCCAAAATTTCTTGTCCTCTATAGAGGAGATATCGTTTCCACATATATATTGACCGATGCCAGGAATGCCTTTTTATTCTTGGCTTTCACGCGCATGAGTTACAGCATGCCATCCGGCGAAAACAAGGAGAATAAGGCATATAGCCGCTGGATTTTCTTCAATTTACGGCCAAATGAGATTGCCCGGATCATAGAGCATCTGCAGAAAGGTATGTTTGTCCCTACCAGGGGGCTAATGTCTATAAGCAACATAATCTCTCGAATTTCCTTCAAAAGGAAGTGCCAATGGGTTCAGAAACTTGTGTGAAAAACATCAACGAATGATGTTCTTTGACTTTCAGTGCCAAAAAGTCCTGCTAAAGGCTGAATTTGAGGGTACTCCGGGCCTCCTGGCGCAAGCGGGGGGTATTTTTTGGATTCGCGCGCTCGCCGCGAGCAGTTTGAGTACTTATGGGTCCGACGCGGACTCCGAATGACAAAATTATGACCGTTTTAGTGCACATTTGTCCATTCTATGGCAGTCCTTGAAAGTACTTCATTTTCTTGTGTGCTTTTTGCCTGATTGCCCAAAAATTTCTTGTCCTCTATAGAGGAGATATCGTTTCCACATATATATTGACCGATGCCAGGAATTCCCTTTTATTCTTGGCTTTCACGCGCATGAGTTACAGCATGCCATCCGGCGAAAACAAGGAGAATAAGGCATATAGCCGCTGGATTTTCTTCAATTTACGGCCAAATGAGATTGCCCGGATCATAGAGCATCTGCAGAAAGGTATGTTTGTCCCTACCAGGGGGCTAATGTCTATAAGCAACATAATCTCTCGAATTTCCTTCAAAAGGAAGTGCCAATGGGTTCAGAAACTTGTCTGAAAAACATCAACGAATGATGTTCTTTGACTTTCAGTGCCAAAAAGTCCTGCTAAAGGCTGAATTTGAGGGTACTCCGGGCCTCCTGGCGCAAGCGGGGGGTATTTTTTGGATTCGCGCGCTCGCCGCGAGCAGTTTGAGTACTTATGGGTCCGACGCGGACTCCGAATGACAAAATTATGACCGTTTTAGTGCACATTTGTCCATTCTATGGCAGTCCTTGAAAGTACTTCATTTTCTTGTGTGCTTTTTGCCTGATTGCCCAAAAATTTCTTGTCCTCTATAGAGGAGATATCTTTTCCACATATATATTGACCGATGCCAGGAATGCCCTTTTATTCTTGGCTTTCACGCGCATGAGTTATAGTATGCCATCCGGCGAAAACAAGGAGAATAAGGCATATAGCCGCTGGATTTTCTTCAATTTACGTCCAAATGAGATTGCCCGGATCATAGAGCATCTACAGAAACATACGTTTGTCCCTACCAGGGGGCTAATGTCTATAAGCAACATAATCTCTCGAATTTCCTTCAAAAGGAAGTGTCTATGGGTTCAGAAACTTGTCTAAAAAACAATGACGAATGATGTTCTTTGACTTTCAGGGCCAAAAAGTCCTGCTTCAGGCTAAATTTGACGGTACTCCGGGCCTCCTGGCGCAAGAGGGGAGTATTTTTTCGATTCGCGCGCTCGCCATGAGTAGTTTGAGTACTTATGGGTCCGACGCGGACTCCAAATGACAAAATTATGACCGTTTTAGTGAACATTTGTCCATTCTATGGCAGTCCTTGAAAGTACTTCATTTTCTCGTGTGCTTTTTGCCTGATTGCCCCAACATTTCTTGTCCTCTATAGAGGAGATATCGTTTCCACATATATATTGACCGATGCCAGGAATGCCCTTTTGTTCTTGGCTTTTACGCGCATGAGTTACAGCATGCCATCCGGCGAAAACAATGATAATAAGGCATATAGCCGCTGGATTTTCTTTAATTTACGGCCAAATGAGATTTCCCGGATCATACAACATCTGCAGAAAGGTACGTTTGTCCCTACCAGGGGGGCTAATGTCTATAAGCAACATAATCTCTCGAATTTCCTTCAAAAGGAAGTGCCAATGGATTCAGAAACTTGTCTGAAAAACATCGACGAATGATGTTCTTTGACTTTCAGTGCCAAAAAGTCCTACTAAAGGCTGAATTTGAGGGTACTCCGGGCCTCCTGGCGCAAGCGGGGGGTATTTTTTGGATTCGCACGCTCGCCGCGAGCAGTTTGAGTACTTATGGGTCTGACGCGGACTCCGAATGACAAAATTATGACCGTTTTAGTGCACATTTGTCCATTCTATGGTAGTCCTTGAAAGTACTTCATTTTCTTGTGTGCTTTTTGCCTGATTGCCCAAAAATTTCTTGTCCTCTATAGAGGAGATATCGTTTCCACATATATATTGACCGGTGCCAGGAATGCCCTTTTATTCTTGGCTTTCACGCGCATGAGTTACAGCATGCCATCCGGCGAAAACAAGGAGAATAAGGCATATAGCCGCTGGATTTTCTTCAATTTACGTCCAAATGAGATTGCCCGGATCATAGAGCATCTATAGAAACATACGTTTGTCCCTACCAGGGGGCTAATGTCTATAGGCAACATAATCTCTCGAATTTCCTTCAAAAGGAAGTGTCAATGGGTTCAGAAACTTGTCTAAAAAACAATGACGAATGATGTTCTTTGACTTTCAGGGCCAAAAAGTCCTGCTTCAGGCTAAATTTGAGGGTACTCCGGGCCTCCTGGCGCAAGAGGGGAGTATTTTTTCGATTCACGCGCTCGCCATGAGTAGTTTGAGTACTTATGGGTCCGACGCGGACTCCAAATGACAAAATTATGACCGTTTTAGTGCACATTTGTCCATTCAATGGCAGTCCTTGAAAGTACTTCATTTTCTTGTGTGCTTTTTGCCTAATTGCCCAAAAATTTCTTGTCCTCTATAGAGGAGATATCGTTTCCACATATATATTGACCGATGCCAGGAATGCCCTTTTATTCTTGGCTTTCACGCGCATGAGTTACAGCATGCCATCCGGCGAAAACAAGGAGAATAAGGCATATAGCCGCTGGATTTTCTTCAATTTACGGCCAAATGAGATTGCCCGGATCATAGAGCATCTGCAGAAAGGTATGTTTGTCCCTACCAGGGGGCTAATGTCTATAAGCAACATAATCTCTCGAATTTCCTTCAAAAGGAAGTGTCAATGGGTTCAGAAACTTGTCTAAAAAACAATGACGAATGATGTTCTTTGACTTTCAGGGCCAAAAAGTCCTGCTTCAGGCTAAATTTGAGGGTACTCCGGGCCTCCTGGCGCAAGAGGGGAGTATTTTTTCGATTTGCGCGCTCGCCATGAGTAGTTTGAGTACTTATGGGTCCGACGCGGACTCCAAATGACAAAATTATGACCGTTTTAGTGAACATTTGTCCATTCTATGGCAGTCCTTGAAAGTACTTCATTTTCTCGTGTGCTTTTTGCCTGATTGCCCCAACATTTCTTGTCCTCTATAGAGGAGATATCGTTTCCACATATATATTGACCGATGCCAGGAATGCCCTTTTGTTCTTGGCTTTTACGCGCATGAGT
>NW_021267202.1:0-1067 GCF_002162155.2 Triticum dicoccoides
GTTTACCCGGCCACGTGCCTACCGCATCACAGCCCACCCCTACGGTCAGCGCTGCGCACGGCCTCCAGCATACTACAAACACCAGAAACTACTTGCAACTCCTGGACAGAGGACAAGGGTGATCAAGAAGCCGAGAGGGTCCATTGGTTTCGGGCCCAATGCGTGGTAGTAGCTGAATCATGGATCACAAACACAGAACTCAGTTCCTGAGGACGGCTGCAATGAGACAACCCACCATGTACTCCTACATGGCCTCTCACCGCTACCTTTACCAAATCGTGTTCACACACTTAGCTCACACACAGTAGGACGGGTTCACACGCCTCTGATTCATCCCCGATGAATCAGACCTGACTCAACTCTAAGCAATAGCAGGCATGACAAACAAACATGAATGAGTAGGCACATCAGGGCTCAAACAACTCCTACTCATGCTAGTGGGTTTCATCTATTTACTGTGGCAATGACAGGTCATGCAAAGGACAAAGGGGTTCAGCTACCGCAGCAAGTAACAGATGAATCGGTGTTGTCCTAATGCAGTAAAAGAGAGCAGGAGCGAGAAAGTAGGATTGTATCGGAATGAACAAGGGGGTTTTGCTTGCCTGGCACTTCTGAAGATAACATTGAGTCTTCATCAGTGTCAACGATCACATCATCGGTATCACGTCTATCGAGAGGGGACAATACCGGCAACACAGAAGGAAACACAATCAATGCAATGCACAATATGATGCATGATCATGACATGGCAATATGAATGTGTTTTGGGCTAATGCACCTAAAACCAGATTAAATGAAGTTGGTTTGAATACAAGATTCAAATTCAAACTCCATATGTGATTATTTAAATGCCCTTTAATTGATTTGTGCTAAACAGCACCTATAAGTTGTTCTAACATGCATGAAAATGGTACAGATGGATTCCTTGAATTTTTCTGATAATTTTTCATATATAAATTATTTAATTTGGAGTTACGGTTAATTTTCTATGATTTATTGAAGTTTTAGGCATTTTCTGGAATTTCAGAATTAAATTAAATCCAGAAAACATTACTGCGTCATCATGA
>NW_021267203.1:0-1300 GCF_002162155.2 Triticum dicoccoides
TAACTACTCCCACGTAGATGGTTAGTGCGTATAGGCTCGTAGCCGACTCAGATCAAATACCAAGATCTCGTTAAGCGTGTTAAGTATCCGCGAACGCCGAACAGGGCCAGGCCCACCTGTCTCCTAGGTGGTCTCAACCTGCCCTGTCGCTCCGCCACAAAGTAACAGTCGAGGGCCGTCGGGAACCCAGGCCCACCTCTACCGGGATGGAGCCACCTGCCCCTTCAGCCCCCAACTCCGAACAGTATCACAGGTAATGTAACAGTGTAAAGTATATAATATATGCCCGTGATCACCTCCCGAAGTGATCACAGCCCAGTAGTATAGCATGGCAGACGGACAAGAGTGTAGGGTCACTGATGGAACACTAGCATCCTATACTAAGCATTTAGGATTGCGGGTAAGGTATCAATGACTGTAGCAGCAATGACAGGCTATGCATCAGAATAGGATTAACGGAAAACAGTAACATGCTACACTACTCTAATGCAAGCAGTATAAAGAAGAGTAGGCGATATCTGGTGATCAAAGGGGGGGCTTGCCTGGTTGCTCTGGCAAGAGAGAGGGGTCGTCAACTCCGTAGTCGAACTGGTCAGCAGCAGCGTCGGTCTCGTAGTCTACCGGAAAGGAGTAACGGAGGGGGAACACAATAAATAACAGAGCAATCAAATGTAACACAAAGCAAGACGCGGCAATACGTTGTGTTAGGGGTGTCCTAACGTAGGGATAGGCGATACCGGTGAAGGGGGAAACATCCGGGAAAGTATCCCCAGTGTTTCGCGTTTTCGGGCAGAGGAGCCGGAGGGGGAAAGTTGCGAGTTCGATAGGTTAGGGGGGTGTGGCGGATGAACGGACCGCGTATCCGGATTCGTCTCGTCGTTCTGAGCAACTTTCATGTTGAAAATATTTTAATCCGAGTTACGGATTAAAAGATATGATTTTTAAAATATTTTAACAATTTTGGAATTTAATTATTTATTTAATTAATTCGAAAAAATGTATTTATGACGTCAGCATGATGTCATGCTGACGTCAGCAGTCAACAGGGGTTGACTGAGTCAACCCTGACATGTGGGTCCAGTGGGACCCACCTGTCATTCTCTATTTAGGTTAATTAGGGTTTAGGTTAATCTAATTACAGTTTAATTAAACTTAACTAGTTAATTAATTTAATTAAACCGGATTAATTAACTTAATTAATTAATTAATTAATTAATAATTTTATTAAATCATTTTAATTTTATTAATTATATTTATTGTTTTTATTTATTTTATTATTTATTATTTATATAATTTTTTT
>NW_021267204.1:0-1017 GCF_002162155.2 Triticum dicoccoides
TAATTGGAGGCACCTTTCAAGATCTCTCATTAATCCACATCATTAGAATTAGTTACACAATTGGATTGTAGAATTTACGATCAAGATAAAAAGAAAATGTGCGTAACACAGATGGCCCCGTCCCACAAAAAAGATATGTCACGTCCAATATTAGTTGTATATCCAGTTTTAGAGAAAAAAAATTAGTCGTGTACAAGACATATAAGGCCTCCATGTTCATGACAATAAAAAAAGGGTTTCCGCCCTTAGAAAAAGGAAAGTCTCCATGCGATAATAAGTGTACATCGTTAAAAAAAAGAGAAACAGATCCACATGACCCGGCTGAGTACCCGTGTCATTAAAGTTCTTCTATGATCATCAAAATAAAAAAATTGCTCCGACAAAATAACAAAAGGTACCGCCTCACATAAAAAAGAAAAGGAAGCCTGCGCACATTAAAAGTACAACGTAAAAAGGGAAAGAAATCAGAACGTCCGGCTGCCTCGCATAAAAAAGAAAAAAAGATTCCGTCCATTAAAAGTCCAGCGTAAAAAAGGAAAGAAATCAGAACGCCCCACTGATCAAAATAAAAAAGGACAATCTCACGTCAAAAACAAGGAAAGCCTCCGTCCGTATAAAGTCCAACATAAAAAAAATTTCAAGCGACCTGGCTGATTACCCCCACCATTCAAGTTCTCTTACTAATCCACATCTTGACAATTAAATACACTGTTCGATTGTGCAATTTATGTTCAGCATAAAAGAAAAAACATTTGTAACGCATATGGTCATGTCCCACGGAAAAGGCATTTGACACGTCCAACATTATCAGTGATATATACAAAACAAATAAAGCATCTATATGTTCCCTCAATCAAAATAAAAGTGGAAAGTCCCACGTCCTAAAAAAGGAAAAGCCTCCAGCCATAAAAAGTTAGAATGAAAAAAAAGGAAAGAAATACTTACGACCCCACTGATTACCCACAAAGCCTCCATCAATAAAATATTTCGAAAAAACTAACGCCCAGACGTGTGGGC
>NW_021267205.1:0-1388 GCF_002162155.2 Triticum dicoccoides
TCATTAAACCCAAACAAATTATAATAAGTAACGTGTTGAGATCAACAGGATAATCCAAGAACTAGATACTCAAAATGTCCATAACCGGGGACACGGCTAATCATGATTAGTTTGTTACTCTGCAGAGGTTTGCGCACTTTTCCCACAAGACTCGATCGCCTCCGTTTGGTTTCTCGCACTACAGGGTGTTTGAGAAGGCGGATGACCGAGACATAGTCTTTCAGAAGCGCTAGCACCTTACATGTGGGGTAAACCGGTACACCTACATCCCCTACATCTGCTAGTCTACCCCGTAAGAGTTCGCACAACTTAGTCAACTATGCTAGAGCCCATAGTAGCATGTGGCTGCACACGGAAGTTTCTAGCATGAAAAATCTTATGATCCCTTTGAGCCTGGGTGGCGGTCCAAAATAAAAACAGGCAAGTCCTGATAGACATCAGGTGCCTCAATCCACCCAGATGTGTGTTTAAGTTGCCGCCTTAGATAAACCATTAAAATTATCAATCTCACATCTGTCATGGATATCACTCACCCAATCCACGTCTACTAGCATAGCATAGCATAATAAGCAAACGTAGAAGTAACTCCCAAGGTTTTATAAGTAACAGGTAATAGGTACTACCTCAATTCTACTTCCCATCCCACAATTTAATTGGATCCTAATCATGCAATGTGAGAGGATTGATCTAATGCAATAAAACATGGGTTGTAGAAAAGATATGATCAAGTGTTACTTGCCTCCAATGTTGATGAAGATGATTCGCACTCAAAACTCTTGATAGATCTAATCGTCATACTCCGGTCAATCTATCGTAGGCAAGCAATAGTAACCACACAATAAGTACTCATCTAATGCACAGGGAAAAATCGAACAAGAGAACGAACCAGAAAGTTCAACTTAAGAACTCCGGTTGCAAAGAAAGAACGAGCCGAACAAACGACGAAAAACAAACGGCGGAAGAAAACAACCCGGTTCTAGCAAGTTGAATCTAGGTCAAAATTTTACTGTAGCAAAAGCTTGTTCAAGTTGATTAGACGAAACGGCGGTTTCGAGATGAAACTCCAGGCGCTTGAATCACCTGATTCCGATAAACGAGCGAGAAGATAAACTAGAACGAAGATCGGATCTGAGATCGCGATCGCGGAATAAATCCGACGAGAAGAAAAAGAAGAACGGTTATACGAACAGACGTCGTTAACCGGGAAATAATCGGTGATCACGTTCGTTGAGACGAACGGTCCGAAAGAAGAACGAAAACCAATCTAGGGTTTTCGGGAAAAGAGATCGAACGAAAAACCGATCTAGAACACCGGAACGGTTTAGCGAAAAATCGGAAAGAAAACGAATCGGTAGAGAAGAAAAGAATCGGAACGGTTTATAAGAAAA
>NW_021267206.1:0-1776 GCF_002162155.2 Triticum dicoccoides
GCTGCCTTGGGACGTCCTCCCACCTCCTTGGCCGCCACCCCTTGCTCCTATATAAGTAGATCCATCTAGTAGCTTTTCCTTGGGATTTGTTTAGTTAAAAGTTAGCCATTGCAACTTCGTGTACTTCGTTTGTGTCCAACGACCAGACCAAGACCGCTTCCGGATCCCCACCATTATCAATACTTCATATATATTTGCAATATTCAGATTGCTTTATCATATTCTTGCTCGTTCTTCGATTGCTTGCAGGAATAGACCTTCGTGGTCAGGCTGACCGTGCTTCCAGCATCGTCAGTAACCTCAGGAGATTGGTTTAGCGATTGCTAAGGCGCAACGTCGTGCACGTTTGTAGTCGGATCATCAAAGTCGTCTCCACCAAATCGATAGTTATCATCTCATCGAAAGATCGGGACACCCCCGCCTCTATCAAGTGGTATCAGTTTTCAGGTTACTCGGTGAGAATTTCCAGTTTTCCTAGATTAGATTCATTTTCTTACCTATTGTCCAAGAAAAAGCCACAAAAAAGAGTTAGATCTATTCATCCTTGGTCCAAGCCAGTCTGAGCCTTTACAATTTTCTTTTCATTGCTTGCATAGTTGAATTATCGGATGCATCGTCGTGTCGAGTTGCTGGTCTTAGTGTCTAGTTCCTTTAGAGTTTCGAGTTCTGTTCACATTAGTCACGCAGCCGCTGCATCATTATCCCATCCGCTGTCCACCATCCAATCCACCAATTTCCACCACGTGCTACGCACTGTTTATTGTCATAATCATAGTTGAGGTCACTCACATCTTCGCCTGATCGAATCTGCATCTTATCTAGTTTGTCTTGGAAAGAGGGAGAAAAAGAAGATAAAGAAAAAAAAAGAGAAAAAAGGAAAGAAAAAAAAGAAAAAGAGGGAGAAGAAAAAAAAAAGCGTGAGAAAAAAAAGAGAGAAGAAAAAAATTGGATCTATCTAGAATCAATCTCGTACCTGAATTCGGATTGGAATCTGTTTTGCGCACTGTTCAGTAAAACAGGTGTATCTTCCTCATACGAAGTCAGTTTTGGCTCCGTGAGTACTCAAATTGAAGATAGCGACGAGCCGTATCTAAATAGTTGCAGAAGCTAGTTCAATATTTGACACCTCAAAATCGGCTTCTAAATAGGTCTTTTTACCCTCCGAAGTTCGTGAACACAACTTGTTCCAATTTTTCAGGCCAGTTTTAGAATTCTTTGACTCCTCATATCAACTCGGAATTGAGTGATTCTTTTTGCATTGGAAAGCTTGAGTTAGTAGCATTCTTTGAAAGAATTTATCATAAAATTGTCTCAAACTTTTCAAGAGGAAAGTTGGAGAGAGAGTTGTTGTATATCCTGCTTGGCAGTTGTTTTTCATCATTATCTTCACTGCCGTTGTGATCTTCACTTATATCTTGCTGTCAAGAGCTACTTAGTATCCTTCATTGAAGCTAGTTGTGCTACGCCGTGACCTCATTAGTGTTCTAGGCTCGCGTCTCTAGTCCGGTCTAGCCTAGGACCAGCACAGTACCGTCGTTGAGCGTTTATTCAACATTGCATCTTTGAATTGATTATTGCTAATCTTTTGCTACCATATATAGCCAACCCAGCTCCACATATTTCTACACCGTGTATACGTACGCTCCCCTGGCAATCGCTTTACTCAATATTCGGAGTTACTTGACACCGCTGGTTGCCGATCACCGCCTGCTGCATGGTAAGAACTTGTAAGACATTGATATTTGCTTTACTGTGAGCGTTTTACCACCACATCCT
>NW_021267207.1:0-2203 GCF_002162155.2 Triticum dicoccoides
AGTTGAAATAGCTCTATAGGCTAATTCAAATAATTTTACACTAGAGTTGAACTAGCTCTACAAGCTAGGTCAAATAATTTTACACTAGAGTTAAACTAGCTCTATAACCTAGTACAAATAAGTTCACACTAGAGTTGAACTAGCTCTATAACCTAGTACAAATGATTTTACACTACTGTTGAACTAGCTCTACAAGCTAGTTCAAATAATTTTACACTAGAGTTGAACTAGCTCTATAACCTAGTACAAATAATTTTACACTAGAGTTAAACTAGCTCTACAAGTTAATTCAAATAATTTTACACTAGAGTTGAACTAGCTCAACAGTCTAGTTCAAATAGTTTTACACTAGAGTTGAACTAGCTCTATAACCTAGTATAAATAATTTTACACTAGAGTTGAACTAGCTCTATAACGTAGTATAAATAATTTTACACTAGATTTGAACTAGCTCTATGACCTAGTACAAATAATTTTACACTAGAGTTGAACTAGCTCTATAAACTAGTTCAAATAATTTTACACTAGAGTTGAACTAGGTCTATGACCTAGTACAAATAATTTTACACTAGAGCTGAACTAGCCCTATCGGCAAGTTCCAATAATTTTACACTAGAGTTGAACTAGCTCTATAGGCTAGCTCAAATAATTTTACACTAGAGTTGAACTAGCTGTATAAGCTAGTTCAAATTTTTTTACACTAGAGTTGAACTAGCTCCACAAGCCAGTTCAAATAATTTTACACTAGAGTTGAACCAGCTCTACAAGCTAGTTTAAATAATTTTACACTAGAGTTGAACTAGCTCTATAACGTAGTACAAGTAACTTTACATTAGAGTTGAATTAACTCTACAAGCTAGGTCAAATAATTTTACACTAGCGTTGAACTAGCTCTATAACCTAGAACAAATAATTTTACACTAGACTTGAACTAGCTGTATAACATAGTACAAATAATTTTACCCTACTTTTGAACTAGCTCTACAAGCTAGGTGAAATAATTTTACACTACAGTTGAACTAGCTCTATAACACAGTAAAAATAATTTTACACTAGAGTTGAACAAGCTATATAACCTAGTACAAATAATTTTAGACTGGAGTTGAACTAGCTCTATAACCTAGTACAAATAATTTTACACTAGAGTTGAACTAGCTCTACAGGCTAGTTCAAATAATTTTACACTGGAGTTGAACTAGCTCTACAGGCTAGTTTAAATAGTTTTACACTAAAGTTGAACTAGCTCTATAACCTAGTACATATAATTTTACACTAGAGTAAAAATAGCTCTACAAGATAGTTCAAATAATTTTACACTAGAGTCGAACTAGCTCTTTAACCTAGTACAAATAATTTTACACTAGAGTTAAACTAGCTCTACAAGCTAGTCCAAATAATTTACACTAGAGTTGAACAAGCTCTACAGGCTAGTTCAAATAATTCTACACTAGAGTTGAACTAGCTTTACAAGCTACTTGAAATAATTTTACACTAGAATTGAACTAGCTCTATAACCTAGTACAAATAATTTTACACTAGAGTTGAACTAGCTCTATGACCTAGTACAAATAATTTTACACTAGAGTTGAACTAGCTCTATAAACTAGTACAAATAATTTTACACTAGAGTTGAACTAGCTCAATGACCTAGTACAAATAATTTTACACTAGAGTCGAACTAGCTCGATAGGCTAGTTCAAATAATTTTACATTGGAGTTGAACTAGCTCTATAGGCTAATTCAACTAATTTTACACTAGAGTTGAACTAGCTCTACAAGCTAGGTCAAATAATATTACACTAGAGTTAAACTAGCTCTATAACCTAGTACAAATAAGTTTACACTAGAGTTGAACTAGCTCTATAACCTAGTACAAATAATTTTACACTAGAGTTAAACTAGCTCTACAAGTTAGTTCAAATAATTTTACACTAGAGTTGAACTAGCTGTATAACCTAGTATAAATAATTTTACACTTGAGTTGAACTAGCTCTACAACCTAGTACATATAATTTTACACTAGAGTTGAAATAGCTCTATAGGCTAGTTCAAATAATTTTACACTAGAGTTGAACAAGCTCTATAGGCTAGTTCAAATAATTTTACACTAGAGTTGAACTAGCTCTACAAGCTAGGTCAAATAATTTTACACTAGAGTTGAACAAGCTCTATGACCTACTACAAATAATTTTACACTAGAGTT
>NW_021267207.1:3778-6754 GCF_002162155.2 Triticum dicoccoides
TGACCTAGTACAAATAATTTTACACTAGAGTCAAACTAGCTCGATAGGCTAGTTCAAATAATTTTACATTGGAGTTGAACTAGCTCTATAGGCTAATTCAAATAATTTTACACTAGAGTTGAACTAGCTCTACAAGCTAGGTCAAATAATATTACACTACAGTTAAACTAGCTCTATAACCTAGTACAAATGAGTTTACACTAGAGTTGAACTATCTCTATAACCTAGTACAAATAATTTTACACTAGAGTTAAACTAGCTCTACAAGTTAGTTCAAATAATTTTACACTAGAGTTGAACTAGCTGTATAACCTAGTATAAATAATTTTACACTTGAGTTGAAGTAGCTCTACAACCTAGTACATATAATTTTACACTAGAGTTGAAATAGCTCTATAGGCTAGTTCAAATAATTTTACACTAGAGTCGAACAAGCTCTATAGGCTAGTTCAAATAATTTTACACTAGAGTTGAACTAGCTCTACAAGCTAGGTCAAATAATTTTACACTAGAGTTGAACAAGCTCTATGACCTACTACAAATAATTTTACACTAGAGTTGAACTAGCTCTATAACCTAGTACAGATAATTTTACACTAGTGTTAAACTAGCTCTACAGGTTAGTTCTAATAATTTTACACTAGAGTTGAACTAGCTCTATAACCTAGTACAAATAATTTTACACTAGAGTTAAGCTAGATCTACAAGCTAGTTCAAATAATTTTACACTACAGTTGAACAAGCTCTACAGGCTAGTTCAAATAATTCTACACTAGAATTGAACTAGCTCTAAAAACAAGTTTAAATAATTTTACACTAGAGTTGAACTAACTCTATAACCTAGTACAAATAATTTTACACTAGAGTTGAACTAGCTCTATGATCTAGTACAAATAAATTTACACTAGAGTTGAACTAGCTCTATAAACTAATACAAATAATTTTACACTAGAGTTGAACAAGCTCTATGACATAGTACAAATAATTTTACACTAGAGTTGAACTAGCTCTATAGGCTAGTTCAAATAATTTTACACTAGAGTTGAAATAGCTCTATAGGCTAATTCAAATAATTTTACACTAGAGTTGAACTAGCTCTACAAGCTAGGTCAAATAATTTTACACTAGAGTTAAACTAGCTCTATAACCTAGTACAAATAAGTTCACACTAGAGTTGAACTAGCTCTATAACCTAGTACAAATGATTTTACACTACTGTTGAACTAGCTCTACAAGCTAGTTCAAATAATTTTACACTAGAGTTGAACTAGCTCTATAACCTAGTACAAATAATTTTACACTAGAGTTAAACTAGCTCTACAAGTTAATTCAAATAATTTTACACTAGAGTTGAACTAGCTCAACAGTCTAGTTCAAATAGTTTTACACTAGAGTTGAACTAGCTCTATAACCTAGTATAAATAATTTTACACTAGAGTTGAACTAGCTCTATAACGTAGTATAAATAATTTTACACTAGATTTGAACTAGCTCTATGACCTAGTACAAATAATTTTACACTAGAGTTGAACTAGCTCTATAAACTAGTTCAAATAATTTTACACTAGAGTTGAACTAGGTCTATGACCTAGTACAAATAATTTTACACTAGAGCTGAACTAGCCCTATCGGCAAGTTCCAATAATTTTACACTAGAGTTGAACTAGCTCTACAGGCTAGCTCAAATAATTTTACACTAGAGTTGAACTAGCTGTATAAGCTAGTTCAAATTTTTTTACACTAGAGTTGAACTAGCTCCACAAGCCAGTTCAAATAATTTTACACTAGAGTTGAACCAGCTCTACAAGCTAGTTTAAATAATTTTACACTAGAGTTGAACTAGCTCTATAACGTAGAACAAGTAACTTTACATTAGAGTTGAATTAACTCTACAAGCTAGGTCAAATAATTTTACAGTAGCGTTGAACTAGCTCTATAACCTAGAACAAATAATTTTACACTAGACTTGAACTAGCTGTATAACATAGTACAAATAATTTTACCCTACTTTTGAACTAGCTCTACAAGCTAGGTGAAATAATTTTACACTACAGTTGAACTAGCTCTATAACACAGTAAAAATAATTTTACACTAGAGTTGAACAAGCTATATAACCTAGTACAAATAATTTTAGACTGGAGTTGAACTAGCTCTATAACCTAGTACAAATAATTTTACACTAGAGTTGAACTAGCTCTACAGGCTAGTTCAAATAATTTTACACTGGAGTTGAACTAGCTCTACAGGCTAGTTCAAATAGTTTTACACTAAAGTTGAACTAGCTCTATAACCTAGTACAGATAATTTTACACTAGAGTAAAAATAGCTCTACAAGATAGTTCAAATAATTTTACACTAGAGTCGAACTAGCTCTTTAACCTAGTACAAATAATTTTACACTAGAGTTAAACTAGCTCTAGAAGCTAGTCCAAATAATTTACACTAGAGTTGAACAAGCTCTACAGGCTAGTTCAAATAATTCTACACTAGAGTTGAACTAGCTTTACAAGCTACTTGAAATAATTTTACACTAGAATTGAACTAGCTCTATAACCTAGTACAAATAATTTTACACTAGAGTTGAACTAGCTCTATGACCTAGTACAAATAATTTTACACTAGAGTTGAACTAGCTCTATAAACTAGTACAAATAATTTTACACTAGAGTTGAACTAGCTCAATGACCTAGTACAAATAATTTTACACTAGAGTCGAACTAGCTCGATAGGCTAGTTCAAATAATTTTACATTGGAGTTGAACTAGCTCTATAGGCTAATTCAACTAATTTTACACTAGAGTTGAACTAGCTCTACAAGCTAGGTCAAATAATATTACACTAGAGTTAAACTAGCTCTATAACCTAGTACAAATAAGTTTACACTAGAGTTGAACTAGCTCTATAACCTAGTACAAATAATTTTACACTAGAGTTAAACTAGCTCTACAAGTTAGTTCAAATAATTTTACACTAGA
>NW_021267207.1:11088-12422 GCF_002162155.2 Triticum dicoccoides
CAGTTGAGCTAGCTCTACAGCCTAGGTCAAATAGTTTTACACTAGAGTTGAACTACCTCTATAACCTAGTACAAATAATATTACATTAAAGTTGAACTAGCTCTATAACCTAGCACAAATAATTTTACACTAGAGTTGAACTAGCTCTACAAGCTAGTTCAAATAATTTTACACTAAAGTTGAACTAGCTCTACATGCTAGTTCAAATAGTTTTACACTAATCTTGAACTACCTCTACAAGGTAGTTTAAATAATTTTACACTAGACTTGAACTAGCTCTATAACCTAGTTCAAATAGTTTTACACTAGAGTTGAACTAGCTCTACAAGCTAGGTCAAATAATTTTACACTTGAGTTGAACTAGTTCTATAAACTAGTACAAATAATTTTACACTAGAGTTGAACTACCTCTATAACCTACGACAAATGATTTTACACTACTGCTGAACTAGCTCTATAAGCTAGTTCAAATAATTTTACACCAGAGTTGAACTAGCTCTATAACCTAGTACAGATAATTTTACACTAGAGTAAAAATAGCTCTACAAGATAGTTCAAATAATTTTACACTAGAGTTGAACTAGCTCTATAACCTAGTACAAATAATTTTACACTAGAGTTAAACTAGCTCTACAAGCTAGTCCAAATAATTTTACACTAGAGTTGAACAAGCTCTACAGGCTAGTTCAAATAATTCTACACTAGAGTTGAACTAGCTCTACAAGCTAGTTGAAATAATTTTACACTAGAATTGAACTAGCTCTATAACCTAGTACAAATAATTTTACACTAGAGTTGAACTAGCTCTATGACCTAGTACAAATAATTTTACACTAGAGTTGAACTAGCTCTATAAACTAGTACAAATAATTTTACACTAGAGTTGAACTAGCTCAATGACCTAGTACAAATAATTTTACACTAGAGTCGAACTAGATCGATAGGCTAGTTCAAATAATTTTACATTGGAGTTGAACTAGCTCTATAGGCTAATTCAAATAATTTTACACTAGAGTTGAACTAGCTCTACAAGCTAGGTCAAATAATATTACACTATAGTTAAACTAGCTCTATAACCTAGTACAAATAAGTTTACACTAGAGTTGAACTAGCTCTATAACCTAGTACAAATAATTTTACACTAGAGTTAAACTAGCTCTACAAGTTAGTTCAAATAATTTTACACTAGAGTTGAACTAGCTGTATAACCTAGTATAAATAATTTTACACTAGAGTTGAACTAGCTCTACAACCTAGTACATATAATTTTACACTAGAGTTGAAATAGCTCTATAGGCTAGTTCAAATAATTTTACACTAGAGTTGAACAAGCT
>NW_021267208.1:0-1454 GCF_002162155.2 Triticum dicoccoides
ACCCCTCCACCAAGGGCCACGAAATTCCCCCCTCTTCCTCCATATATACAGCCCTTAGGGCATCGTTTAGACTTTGGGTTTTGTTTAGATTAAAAGTTCGCCATAGCTGCAACTTCGCGTACTTCGTTTGTGTTCAACGACCAGACAAAGGCGTCACAGAACCCCACCTTGATCAATAAAGCTTTCATCTTATATTCGCAATATCCAGATTGCAATCTTAGTTTCTTGCTTGTTCTTCGTTTGCTCGCAGGAAACAGACCTTCGTGGTCAGGTTGATCGTGCTCCGGCGTGGTCAATAACCTCTCGGAGTTGGTTTAGCGATTGCTAAGGCGCGACGTCCTCGCACGTTCGTAGTCGGATCGTCAAAGTCGACTTCCACCAAAGCGAAATCCACCATCTCATCGAAAGACGGGACACCTTTGCCTCTATCAGCCTGCTGCTGGGTAAGAACTGGTAAGAATTTGAGATTTGCTTGACGGATTTGTGACACCCACCACCACCACTTGTTCGTAGTCTGTAGGATCATATTCTTGTGTGTTTCTATTGCTGCTAACCATGCTAGGATCACAAGCCGACGAGATTGACTGGGAGAATTTATCGAACAAGGAGCTTCATGATAAGTTTCAGCAAATGATGACTGAACAGGTGCAAGATGTGCTGAACAATTTTGAAGGGGCCATGGAGAAGATCACTGGCCTTGAGAAGACGTTCGAAACAAAGCTCGATAACAAGTTTAATGAATTGCTCGCGCGTCTTCCACCACCACCACCCGCTGCACCTAACGCACCTCTCCAACAACAACAACAACGACTACCTCCACGTCGCGAAGCAGACCTCCGCCGAGCAAGCCGTGTTCCTCTTGCGTTTGGCCAAACTGTTGGTGCTGCTGTTGATACTTCTGTGGCTCCTGCTACTGATGCGGAGGAGGATGATTATGTGGGAGATTATGAGGATGAGGTTGATCAAAATCAACACTATGTGCAGCCACCTGTACCACCACCAGCAGGTCGACCTCAGGTATATATTCGTAATGGTAGGCCTGCACCACCACCTCAGGTACGCGATGATGTCCATATTCCTAAACTGAAATTGAATATTCCACCATTTGAGGGTAGATATGTTCCTGATATATATCTTACTTGGGAGTTAGAAACTGAACAACGATTTACATGTTTACAATATCCTGAGGAGAGACGAGTTGCTGCTGCTGTTTGTGCTTTCACTAGTTTTGCATGTGTATGGTGGTCTGAACATTGTAGATTATATCCTATTCCAACTACTTGGGCTGCTTTGAAAACTGCTATGCGTACGCGTTGGGTTCCACCATATTATCAACGTGAATTGCTTCAAAAATTGCAGCGTTTAAGACAAGGAAAAAATTCTGTAGAAGAATATTATCAGGAATTACAAACTGGCATGATTAGATGTGGTATTGTTGAGGAGAATGAAGCTAT
>NW_021267209.1:0-1090 GCF_002162155.2 Triticum dicoccoides
CCTTTATGTGGTGTGGCTAAGACGCCCGACTGTGGTATTTCTTTTAAAGCCCTTTCTGTGATGTCACCCCGACGTCCAACTGTGGCATTGTTGTATTTTACTTTCTTTTAAAGCCCTTTCTGTGATGTCGCCCCGACGTCCGACTGTGGCATTTCTTTTAAAGCCCTTTCTGTGATGTCGCCCCGACGTCCGACTGTGGCATTTCTTTTAAAGCCCTTTATGTGGTGTCGCTAAGACGCCCGACTGTGGCATCATTTCCTTATATTTATTTGTTCATCTTTCGAGGCGTCGCTTCAGACACCCGATCGGTCTTCATTTATGTTTTGTTGGGATTTCAGGCGGACTACCGCCGTTTCCCTTTTACTTACCTTGTTATGCTAATTTTTGAATGTACATTGGTGGATTATTCATGACGCATTCATGCATGCATTTGTTATATCTTACGTCCGAACTGTCTTGCGAGTACTTTCAAAGTACTCACTGGCTTGTTGATTTGGCCAGATGCTGACGAAGGCGATCTCATGGATGAAGAGTTTGATAGCGAGTCCGACACCTAGAGGAGTCCCAGTCAGTCTCGTGCGACCCTGGATTTGGTCATTGTTTTATATCCGTTTCCGCTACCAAATAAATTCATCGAGCCTCACCTCGACGCTCGATGAGATGACAGACTTAGAGTCTTGTATCTCTCTCCCCGCGGTGTTTCTCCACCACCGCCCTATCCTCGAGTCAGTAGTATGCCTCCACACCACTGTGTCATGTCTGCCATTATGTATAATTATTGGCGTGCTTGTAATAATTTGGTTGAGCAACCGTAGTTCGACCCTGTAATATATTTTATGCTACTGGCCTATTGTATCAAGAATTCGTCTACCAGTGAGGAGGATTTCTCTCATACTGGACTCAAAAGATTGGTTTCTCAATAAATATTTTTATTGGAAAACCGGTCGTGACAAAGTTTGACCATAGTTTGACCACAGTTTGACCATAGTTTGACCACAGTTTGACCATAGTTTGACCAGATTTGACCAAAATTCAAAAAATTGAAATAATTATTTAGTAACACTAATATTCTTGAATAATTATGTAGTAA
>NW_021267210.1:0-1155 GCF_002162155.2 Triticum dicoccoides
GATGCACTTCGTGTACACAATCTCTTAGGAAGTATCAGGGTTTCGTACGAAAACTCATCTGTTACACCGGCTATTCAATATTTTATTAACTTAGTACAACTCCGTAATTTTTTGGCGTTCAGATGCACAATTCAAATCCACGCCATCAACTTTTAACCCTTTCTGACATAATTTGCTATTTCCGATGTATTTAGTGATTTGTTTTCAGAGCTAAATCACCGTGAAAGTGAAAAGCACTACAAAATGAACTCTGAAAACATTGAAACTTGGCAAGGTATCGTCATTTAACCCGCATTGCATGTGCAAGAAAGTAGAGAGGGTTACGGCAAAAACTGGATGCACTTCGTGTACAAACTGGACAATCTCTTAGGAAGTATCATGGTTTTGGATGAAAACTCATCTATACCAGTATTCAATATTTTAATAACTTAGTACAACTTCAGACTTTTTTGCATTCAGATGCACAATTCAAATCAACGTCATCAACTTTCAACCCTTTCTGACATAATTTGCTATTTTCGATGCATTTATTGATTTGTTTTTAGAGCTAAATTAATCACCGGGAATGTGAAAAGCACTACAAAATGAACTGTCAAAAGGTCGAAACTTGGCAAGGTTTCATCATTTCACCCGCATTGCATGTGCAAAAAAGTAGAGAGGGTTACGGCAAAAACTGGATGCACTTCATGTAAAAACTGGACAATCTCTTAGGAAGTATCAGGGTTTTGGACGAAAACTCATCTGTTACACCGGCTATTCAATATTTTAATAACTTATTAAAACTCCAGACTTTTTTTTGCGTTGAGATGCACAATTCAAATCCACGTCATCAAGTTTCAACCGTTTCTGACATAATTTGCTATTTTTGATGCATTTACTGATTTGTTTTCAGAGCTAAATTAATCACCGTGAAATCGAAAAGCACTACAAAATGAACTCTGAAAAGGTTGAAACTTGGCAAGGTGTCATCATTTCACCCGCATTGCATGTGCAAAAAAGTAGAGAGGGTTACGGCAAAAACTGGATGCACTTCGTGTACAAACTGGACAATCTCTTAGGAAGTATCAGGGTTTCGGACGAAAACTCATCTGTTACACCGGTATTCAATATTTTAATAACTTAGTACAACTCCGGAATTTTTTTGCATTGAGATGC
>NW_021267211.1:0-3423 GCF_002162155.2 Triticum dicoccoides
AAGATGGTGCAAACCTAGACAAATTCCTTGGATGATTTTGTAGCACACTTGCCATGGAAGTCCACATGGTTTGTCTATTCAACAAACAAATTAGTAATGCTAAAAAAGTATTTCCATGTCAATGAGACTGTAAACTTAAATAAAATTTTGTCAAATTAGTGAGTCACATTTTGTATATAAATTTCATGAAACAAAACTCTAAAGAGGCAAATCAGTGCTTAAAACTGCGCCCGCATTGTAAGCATACATCACTAGATCGGTGCTATAGCCGCTACAAATATTGTTTGCGGAACATTATATCAAAGAAAATAGTATTAATCGGAAAAGCTTACATGAAACGAAGCACGAGTTTAATATGCATTTTCAAAAAGAAGGTGGTTTTTATATACTACTTACAGAAGTAAACTTTTAGGTTTGGGAAAGAAATTAAGTGGAGTTTCAAAAATTTATAACTTCCATGTAATGTGGCCACACTCCCAGTAATGAATATTAAAATAAGTTAACTTTTAGATTGCATTTCACATATTATACTTTGCGTGAAATAATATTCTAAACCACATGCAATGTGTTCAATATCATATTTTACAATGCTAGCTATACTCCTGGCATCTAGTTAGCAACTGTAGCAGCGGGGTGATAAGCTTCAACAAATAGTATATATTTACGATCTATTATCATTAAAAAATGATTATGTTTTCACCATAAATGTATTTGAAGTATTTTTTATCATAATTTGGATACGAAATATGTTGTTCTGGTCGATTTACTCCGTATATAATTTAACAGCAAATGCTTGTTAGCGTACCATTAAGGTGCATGTCAAGGCTTCCTTTGCGAAGATACTCGAAGCAAATTAACTGATATGGCGATTCTGCTAAAATGGTCTTCCCCTCATTCATTGCAATGTGTTTTTCTGATCCAGCACAATAACCAATATATTTTACTATATTAGGGTGCTCAATCTTTGTGAGACAGTTGACCTCATCCACAAATGCTTTGTCGTCAATTGCCTCTTTGAATTTCTTGACAGCAACAAAACCATCTCGAAGCACTCCCTATATGTTTCTCCATATATACAAGTATTATTTAACAAGCACACTTGCCTAAGAAAATTATGATAAAAGTCTTAGAAAGCTTTTTTTTGCCCCAATAAAACTCCTACTTGGAGACGTATTTAGAAAACTTCTACCTGAAAACACACAAAAAAACTCCTGCTTTTGCATAAAAAAGACCAAGTAATCTATGTACCTTGTAAACCACTCCGAATCCACCACTACCAATCTCTGCCTTCTTGGAGAAATTATCTGTTATGTCGCTCAAACGTGATGGATCCATACTTTTATCTTCATATTGTTGAAAAAATAGATCCTTAAGATAATAGTCTTTCCTATCTTTATGCGTCATCTCTGTGCACTTTGACACCTGCAAAACATGATAATGTACCAAATATGGAACACCATCACTTTGCAAGCAAAAAGGTCCTAACTCCTACAATCAACATAATTTTTAACAGATTTATAATTAACATGCAAATTATTAAAAATGTAGGAGAATGGTAATCTGGCAAGGGGAATTAATTATCGACATCAAGGCATTAAAATCATTTTGGCAACAAATTGTAATTCATAAATATATTCTAAAAAAGTTTTCAACATGGAAAAGTGATCATTGCATTTGGAAGTATGACATTAGGTTTTGGGATAGCGAATACAACCTTTTCTAAATCAATATCTATAGCACAGTAAAGATATGTCATTGCATATTCAAATGGCATACTTAAACATATGACCCACGGGTGACTTGTTAACATGCCTTTCTAACTAGCTCAACTCAAAAAACAATACCGGCGGCTGATTTATAAGTCTCAACAAAAGAGACCCAGCCAACTCCATGGTCAAATGGAATTTTCTCCACACATAGATAAAAGAAAAAATTAGATGAATGAAAGAGTGATTTATTTGTGTAGTATATTTTTAGAACAAAGAAATCAGTTCAGAAAGTGGCAATGACAGTTATATTTTAGGTAATATCAGCGAGAAACCTGCCAAGGTACTCCTACAAGCATGACTGGAGAGGAGACTAAGTAGAAAGTGCAATGAATGGCCTCTGGAAGGGGGATCGCGATTTTGAGACCCTGTTACAAGTGTTAATAGATCACAATAGGGATGAAGTAGCTGAACATTTCGGTGTCAATCAACCATATATTGGGAGGACTCCTGGGAGGACAATATCTAGGAGGCATCATAGAGCCGTCAGAGAAGAGGCTAATTACGTATATGAAATAAATGTAGACGAGTGGAAGGCAAACGAGTTTCTTTAGAAGAGTAACAACGAGATATGCAGGGCTGATGCATGAAGCAACAGAAGATGCATGAAATTGTTTGCTAATGATATTGTATACATTAAAGAGTTTTGAATGCATGCCGATTTGTTTAATAATCAACCCAAAAAAATCAATCCGGTGTCTCACCAATATATTAGTTTTTGCTAAGCATGATACCGTTTTTATTTTTGTTATCTCGTGCGTGCTCAAATCATCAACAAGGCATGTATAACTAGGTCAGCATGTAAAGATAAAAAGGCTTTGTAGAAACTGAAATTGCAACTGAGATAAAAAGGTTGCAACTTCAAGGAGCGGAGAATACCTTTGCATGATATAATAGATCATAATAGATGACACTCAAGGAAGATGCAACAGGCAGCTTTTCAAGGAAAGAATGAGAACATAACAAAAGTAGGACACATATACGCACCTGTTCACGCGAGGTAAACGAATGGAGCTAGTGTAGAGATGTACACGAAGATGTCTCCTTTCACCGGTAACCAAATGACTCTTTATATAGTGCTGCCACAGGCACATGAACTATACTACATAGAACTAGTACATAGTGACAGAGACAGGGTTGTACAACTTGTGCGTGGAATAAGAATGAGTATTACACGCTTCCTATTCCGTGTACACCACCCAAAAGCTATGTCTCAAGTACCAAAGATTTTATTCCAGAACAAGGAAGGATTTACCGTATATAAAAAATGAAGAGGCGGGCAATTTGTGAGCGTGTCTGCGTGTGTGTGTGGGGGGTGGTCATGAACTGGTGATATGTCTATGGAGCTTCTATGTTTGTTTGTACTCGTTGTTCCTAAGAAAGGTAAATAAAAAGTACCACATGACTATCAAAAATATGAGATTAATAAAATTAAATTATAGAAGTGGGACGAAGGTGTGCTATGCTTTATGCATGATCAGTGGTAGTTCCTTTACCGTGGTGATATTTTCTTCTCTTTGGTTCTTCTCTTCCTTCTCCCGAAGAAAAAGTTTATGCGATATCTCTCACTAATGTAAAATTGTACGGAAGATTGCATCTCTAATGCCCTTAATTAGTAATTAATACATACTAGTAGAATGCCCGTGCGTTTCCACGG
>NW_021267212.1:0-980 GCF_002162155.2 Triticum dicoccoides
AGAGACCAGGGAAGAAGGGGGAAACGATCCGGGGGCTCACCGCGGAGCTGCAGGGATGGTTAGCGGGCTCGGGGACGCGCTGGTGACGGTGAATTCGACGGCGACGACGGTCGGAGCCCGAAGAGGGGAACGGCGACGTGGCGGCGATGCAGGGCTTCCGGGGAGCTGTGGAGCGGTGGGGAGGAAGAGGGAGTCGAGGCGGAGCTCCTGAGCTAGTCGGGGGAGCGAGGGGTGGTCGGAGACGGTGGCTATGGCGAACGGCGGCGACGGTGGTGTCCGGCCGTGAGAGAGAGAGAGAGGGAGCAGCACGGGAGAGAGAGAGGGATAAGGCCAGGGGATCGGGGCGGCACCGAGAAGAAGCGCCGCGGCGTCGCGCTGGCGAGGGAGGCAGGCAGACGGGCTGGTGGCGTGGCGCTCCGGCCGTGCGCGCGCGCCGGCCACACGCCTGGCCGACTGGCGCCAGGAGGACGACGGCGGTGGTGGGCTGGGCTGGCTTGCTGGGCCGGCCAGCTGGCTGGGCCGCACAGGTAAGTTTTTTTCCCTTTTTTTCTGTTTCTGTTTTTATTTAATATATCTGCAACTTTGTTGAATTAAATAAAATACCTAGGCCACTCCAAAAATCACCAAACTATTCCTGGCCCATAGTTGGATTATTTCCAACATGAAACATTTTAGTTTGGAGATATTTGAGCATTTAAATATTTTATATTATTTTAAATGCCCAAATTCAAATATTTATGATTTAAATCAAAAACCCTGGGATGGCCTAGGAAAATGTGCACCACTTTTGGCAGAGGTTCTGAACCAAGGCAAAAATGATGGGCATTTTAGAAGGGCATTTCAGGTTCATTGAAAAATTATTTTAGTAACCCTAGTTGGTTTCAGAGGGGACTGGGGGTTCTGTCATCCCCATTTCAAGTTTCTGATGAAAAAGTAAACATGATGCAACACTCTAATGCATGACTAACTAGGTTGTGACA
>NW_021267213.1:0-1907 GCF_002162155.2 Triticum dicoccoides
TATAAGGAGTATACTAATATCACTCGTTTATTCCATCTTGCTTGTAAAGCTGAACGTGAAGTGCAGGATCGACAAGCATTGGGGCGAACTAACTTTTCTGCAGGCCGACCTTCATCATGGACACCACGTGCATCTTCTACTTCAACTGCACCAGCACCTCCATCCGGTGCCACCTCCAGCCGTGATACAAGAAAACAGGCACAACCACCATTATCTGCCAAGAGCGCACCTGCGGGGCCTGCACAGCGTTCTTCTTCTTCCATGGCATCAACAGGGCACACAAGTGATATTATTTGTCGTCGTTGTAAGGGAGGAGGTCATTATGCGAGAGAATGCAAATCTCCGCGTGTGATGATTGCTACCGCGGATGGTGGATATGAGTCCGCTAGTGACTGTGATGAGGAGACTTTGGCTCTTATTACACGTGAAGAACATGGTGGAGATGATTCTGATCATGAGACACAATACATGGCTCCTGAAGACGCTGACAGGTATGAATGTTTAGTTGCTCAACGTGTTTTGAGTGTGCAGGTCACACAAGCTGAGCAAAATCAGAGGCACAATTTGTTCCATACCAAGGGAGTTGTGAAGGAACGTTCTGTGCGCGTCATAATAGACGGAGGGAGCTGCAACAACTTGGCTAGCATGGAGATGGTGGAGAAGCTTTCTCTCACCACAAGACCACATCCACATCCTTACTACATCCAATGGTTCAACAACAGCGGCAAGGTTAAGGTAATAGGTACTGTTCGTGTGCATTTTAGTATCTCTACATATGCTGATTATGTTGATTGTGATGTGGTACCTATGCAAGCATGTTCCTTATTACTTGGTAGACCATGGCAATTTGATAAAAATTCTATACACCATGGTAGAAACAATCACTATACTCTTGTTCATAAGGATAAAAATATTACTTTGCTTCCTATGACTCCTGATTCCATTTTGAAAGATGATATTAACAGAGCTAATAAAGCAAAACAGGAGACGAATAAGAGTGAAAATCAGATTGTGGCAAAAGAATTTGAGCAACAAATGAAGCCTAACAATAAACCATCTAGTGTTGCTTCTGAAATTAAATTGAAAAGTGCATGTTTATTTGCCACCAAATCTGATATTGATGAGCTAGATTTCGGCAAATCTGTTTGCTATGCTTTTGTGTGCAAAGAGGCATTATTTTCATTCGAGGACGTGCCTCCCTCTTTGCCTCCTGCTGTCACTAACATTTTGCAGGAGTTCGCTGACGTCTTTCCACAAGACGTGCCACCGGGATTACTGCCTATTCGAGGGATTGAGCATCAGATTGACTTAATTCCCGGTGCTTCACTGCCAAACCGTGCACCATACCGTACCAATCCAGAGGAGACGAAGGAGATTATGCGCCAAGTACAAGAGCTTCTTGACAAAGGTTATATACGCGAATCCCTTAGTCCTTGTGCTGTTCCTATTTTTCTAGTGCCGAAAAAGGATGGTACATCACGTATGTGTGTTGATTGTAGAGGCATTAATAATATTACTATTCGTTATCGTCATCCTATTCCTAGGCTAGATGATATGCTTGATGAATTGAGTGGTTCTACAATATTCTCCAAAGTTGATTTGCGTAGTGGCTACCACCAAATTCGTATGAAATTGGGAGATGAATGGAAAACAGCATTTAAAACTAAGTTTGGATTATATGAGTGGTTAGTCATGCCTTTTGGGTTAACTAATGCACCTAGTACTTTCATGAGATTAATGAACGAAGTTTTACGTGCTTTCATTGGACGATTTGTGGTAGTTTACTTTGATGACATACTGATTTATAGCAGATCTTTGGAAGAACATTTGGAACATTTACGTGCTGTTTTTATTGCTCTACGTGATGCACGTTTGTTTGGTAACCTTGGGAAGTGCACCTTTTGCAC
>NW_021267214.1:0-1227 GCF_002162155.2 Triticum dicoccoides
TCGTCTTGTTTACCTAGGATGGTCAACACGCGCGCTAACCCTGCTTCTCAAGAGCAGGCCGAAGGCAGTGAAGGTAGGAATGAAAGTCTGCCTCATCCTCCTTCCCTAGCCGAGGTTATGATGGAAGCTGAGAGAAACAAGCGGGAGACCAACCGTTTGTTGGAGCGTATTGAACAGAATACAGCACACCATCAGAGGGCTAACGTGGTGTCACTCAGTGATTTTATCAAATTGCATCCACCCACGTTCCACCACTCCGTCGAGCCTCTCGACGCTGATGACTGGCTTCGCAGTATCGCTCACAAACTGCGTTCCGCACTGGTAGCGGAGGCTGACAAGGTCACCTTTGCTGCATATCATCTTGAAGGCCCCGCCAGTCTATGGTGGGAGAATTATGGAGCTATGCGCCCAACGGGCCATGTCACTACCTGGGCTGAATTCAGCGAGGCTTTCCGTGAACATCACATTCCGGAGGGTCTCATGGACCGTAAACGTGAAGAATTTTGCAGTTTCACCCAAGGCCGACTTTCTGTGGATGTTTACAGCAGGGAGTTTGGTAACCTCGCACGATATGCAACCGAGGAAGTTTCTACTGACGCCAAGAAGCAAGCAAAGTTCCGTAAGGGCCTTAGTCCTGAGCTTCGCCGTGACCTCCATCTGCATGAGTGCACATCCTTCCAGAAACTTGTCAACAAAGCCATCAGTGCTGAAACTGGTCAGACTGACTATGACGCAACACGCAAACATGGCCGTGATATGGGTTCCTCATCCGGTGCTGGTCCTCAGAAGCGCCGCGTGTGGGTACCCAACACCGCCCTGCCACCCAGGTTCACACCGAGGCCATCCTTCCAGGCGCCTCGCCCCGTTCAACAGTCTGCACCGGCCAAGCCCTATGGGGGTCCAACCAACAATGCTCCTCCACGTACCAGTTCCGTGACTTGTTTCAAGTGTGGGGAATCTGGCCACTATATGCGTGAGTGTCCCCAGACCAACCCCAATCAATCTGCTAAAGCTGTTGGCCGTGGCAAGCCGACAGGAAAAATATTCCACGCCAAGCCGGTCACCGCCTCACGTGGCCATGTCAACTGTATCTCTGCCGAAGAAGCTCAAGAGGATCCCAACGTCGTTCTCGGTACGCTTCTTGTCAATTGCCACCCGGCATCTGTTCTTTTCGATACAGGAGCCTCTCATTCTTTTATATCTGAAAATTATGCTCGTTTGCATAAC
>NW_021267215.1:0-868 GCF_002162155.2 Triticum dicoccoides
TAGCTAGTCATGCATTAGAGTGTTGCATCATGTTTATTCTTTCATCAGAAACTTGAAATGGGGATGACAGAACCCCCAGTCCCCTCTGAAACCAACTAGGGTTACTAAAATAATTTCTCAATGAACCTGAAATGCCCTTCTAAAATGCCCATCATTTTTGCCTTGGTTCAGAACCTCTGCCAAAAGTGGTGCACATTTTCCTAGGCCATCCTAGGGTTTTTGATTTAAATCATAGATATTTGAATTTGGGCATTTAAAATAATATAAAATATTTAAATGCTCAAATACCTCCAAACTAAAATGTTTCATGTTGGAAATAATCCAACTATGGACCAGGAGTGAATTGGTGATTTTTGAAGTTGCCTAGGTATTTTATTAAATTCAACAAAGTTGCAGATATATTAAATAAAAAACAGAAACAAAAAAAAGGGAAAAACTTCCCTGTGCGGCCCAGCCAGCTGGCCGGCCCAGCAAGCCAGCCCAGCCCACCACCGACGTCGTCCTCCTGGCGCCAGTCGGCCAGGCGTGTGGCCGGCGCGCGCGCACGGCCGGAGCGCCACGCCACCAGCCCGTCTGCCTGCCTCCCCCGCCAGCGCGACGCCGCGGCGCTTCTTCTCGGTGCCGCCCCGATCCCCTGGCCTTATCCCCCTCTCTCTCCCGTGCTGCTCTCTCCCTCTCTCTCTCACGGCCGAACACCACCGTCGCCGCCGTTCGCCATAGCCGCCGTCTCCGACCACCCCTCGCTCCCCCGACTAGCTCAGGAGCTCCGCCTCGACTCCCTCTTCCTCCCCACCGCTCCACAGCTCCCCGGAAGCCCTGCATCGCCGCCACGTCGCCGTTCCCCTCTTCGGGCTCCGACCACCGTCAC
>NW_021267216.1:0-2886 GCF_002162155.2 Triticum dicoccoides
GGTGGAGGGGGGCACCGCACATGGCTAAGAGATCAATGATCAACTTGTGTGTCTATGGGGTGCCCCCTCCCCCATATATAAAGGAGTGGAGGAGCACTACAAGAAATATGTCAACTTGTGACCACCACTATTGGTCACTGAAAGGTCATGGTTTTTCATTTGTGACCTTTTTGTGACCAAAAACATAAGGTCAAAAGCTGAGGGTCGTTAACTGATTATAGCGACCTTTCTTCTGGAATGGTCGAAGAAGTTTATGACCAAAATATGTCCACTGTGGCGTTTCGGTCACTAGCAACCTCCCCAGTCCATGTAGGCATCCAGCATGGCAAGCTGATGTGGCACAAGATTCAGCCCGGTCCAATTGAGTGTTTTACATGGGCCTAGCCCAACAATTCAGCCCATTTATATTTTTTTCGCTGCTAATTTTGGTGAACTACACAGGCCAAGCCCTACAATTCGGCCTTTTTATTTTCTGGGCCATGGCCTTTTTGTACCAGCAGTTTTAGTTTTCTTTTTTTATAAAATGGGTCCATTAGTCAAACAGGTCCCACTTGTCAGGTTTTGATAAATGGGTCCCAGCTATTAGGCTCAGATTCTTCATATTTCAATTTGACATCATATTTGAATTTCATAGTAAGAAAATAACCAGTATTTAAATAGGCAAGCAGAAAACACACATAATTATTCAAATAACAATAGCCAGATTCACTACAAGCTCTACAAATGACATGTAATACAAGCTCAACATATACAATGCTTTACAAGCTCTACAAATGCAAAGCTCTACAGCACTTTACAAGCTCTCCAAGTAATGTTACAAGCTCTACAGGTGTTTTCTTCTTCAACATGGAGCTACTTCGATAGAGATCAAATGCCGGACTCACTGTACGGCCATAGTCAGGACTGGGCTAACAGAACGACTGCATGCCCTCCATGATCGCCCTGTTACATGAATCAGCTAAGAAGAATTAGAAAAACTGGAGTAAAATGTAGTAAAGGACAATTCATTATAGAATGATAAACACACAAAGCTCTATCCATAGTACCAGCAATGGATAACAAGAACAACTCCAGATTATTAGCTGATTCATTATAGAATAATATAGAACAAGCTCCCAGTTTGGAGCAAATAGTGGATAAAAGCATGCAACAACAATGGAACAATCATGCACACAATATAATAAAATGGATAGAACAATAAAATGGATAGAACAATAACAAGAACAACTCCAGATTACACACAAAGCTCTATCCATAGTACCAGCAATGGATAAAATCATGCACATAGTATAATTCTGACTATGATATAACCAGAGAACTAAATATTCTACATACTTTGAACTCATCAACTAATAAGTGAGAATGATCTAATTGTATGCAAACAATCTTTTTTTATTTGTTTATATTACTAAAATAGACATCTTCCTTTATGTGAAGAAGTCTGCTTCCTTCTTTAGTTAGTAGTAATCGTTCCATGCAAATCAACCGTGTGTGTATGCTTGAGCATGGTCTGGAGATTACATGCATAGAGGAACATAATCCTAAACAAAATAGCATCAAATAGCGGTGGGTGCTCAACCTATTTACCATACACAAGCAACACTTAAACCATAGCATGTGCATATACTTGTGTCACATTAGGGGGTTCAGAATGTACACAGTATATTCTAATAAAAAGGATTGGGAGCAGAGGGAGAGGGAGGTGGATATGGACGTGCTACCTGCTGCTCCGGTGGTGCCTCTTGGTGGTCGTGTTTGAGCTCCTCCTAATGCTGCGTGAATCCAAGTGGCTCTCAAGCAAAATCTCCAGCGAAACTACAATGCAACGAATAGTAAGTAACAACAATGTCTGCGATGTCTGCAATGAACTTTTGAGCAGCTACAGCAACCAGCCTTGTTCCACAGACCACAAAATTAGGAAATAGATTTAAAAACATGTCATTCATGTGGACCAGTAATCACTGAGTTGGAGGGGAAACTGCAGTTTCTCTCAGGCTGGAACTACAACGTGCTAAAACAACCCTAAGTGGTTCCATTCATGTGGAAGAATACAGCTCAGGTGCTAAACCTGAAAACAATATGATGTGCAGAAACTAGATTTAATTTAGTATTATAGGAACTTGAATTTTGTTCACAGGTTAATCCAACCCAAGTAAAAATAGGCTAAATAGAACGGATAACTCCATCTTCTCTGTTAAGGCTGAAAAGAGAAGGCAGCCATCACAGTGATCTTCTCCGTTAAGGCTGTGGGGGATTGAAGGATTGGTAAGATCTGCTCGGTTTTGTTGATTTGAAAGCTAAAGTTCGAAGTGAGTTGTGCAACATCACAGTGATCACAGAGTACAACACTGCTAGCTAGTCATCTGCCCACGACTTCATAGAAAAAAGAAAAGTAATGTCCACATATGACTCTTGTGCTGTCAAAATCTGAAACTAGGCATCCTTCTAAATTATAAGTACATTTCATGATTTTGACACTCATCACTTGTCAGACCCGGGATCCCGTATCTATGCACTCGTAGGAATACTACAGATAATTGAGTTTTTATCAACACTTGGAGAAAGCACAGTAAAAGGTGTTAAATGTTCCACAGAACAAAACTTTGTGGCTCAGGTAGCTAGCCTAACATAGCCGCACTGAATAATCATCTCAAACCGCAGACAAAATGACGCATTCTAATCTAGTGTTGCCTTCTATTCTCAGGGAAGCAAGGGTATGTTGTAGCCACAAGCTAACAGTAAACCAGGAACCTTAAACTTAACAGGGAAGAAAACTCCGACATAAGAATTCTCTGTCGAAGGATTACTGGTCTGGTATGGGGGCCAAGGACACCATTGATGAAGGTGGCACTCAAGGTGGAGGCAGCATACCCGAATCCAAGGGCC
>NW_021267216.1:4352-5114 GCF_002162155.2 Triticum dicoccoides
AGCCGAGCTGTAGGTGCAAGAGGACCGCGGGCTCCGGCGCGATCTTGGGGAGGGAGACCGCGGGCTTGGCGTCGCCTGGAGGTGGAGGAGCGTGGTGGCGGCGAGCGGCTTGAGCGTGCGCGATGAGGGGGGAGAAGGGGGCGGCGGCGATGGATCTGGGGAGAAGGGGGCAGCATCGATGGAGTGGGAGGGGGTAAGGTTTGGGTGGTCGGGCTGCCCGGGGGTGGGAGGGGATAGGGTTCTTTTTCTTTCTCTCTCTTTTTTTCTTTAGATAAATGGGATGGGTGGATGGATGGATGGATGGATGCCATGTCATCAATCCATGGCACGAACATTTCAACCAATGAGAACAAAGCATACGTAATTGTGTTTTTCTATGTGTTTCTATTATATTTTTTGCACAAGGGTGCATTTTGGAATGGCATAATTTGTTCAAATTATATCATACTTTGCACAAGGGTGCATCTTGGAATGGCAAACAATGTTGCCTAAAAAAATTACATTTTTTTGGACGAAACATTCATTTTTCCATTTTTTGAGTGCCCAAAATGAGTTTTTTTATGAAGGACCTACCATATATTTGTTGCAAAAGTGGACCGAATCATTTTTATAAAATACTAGGACATATTTAATACAATTGACCAAATGGTTGAGTGTCAGAAGCTTTGATCCACCTCTCATGAAAAAGACAAATTCCCGCCGATTCAGCTGGAAGCGGGTCAAATTTGAACTGCAGCTGCCTCATAGTTTGCTATTTATTTT
>NW_021267216.1:6491-10049 GCF_002162155.2 Triticum dicoccoides
ATGGTGAGACATCGAGGTTTGGACGGTGGCCGAGGGCCCCAACTCTAGAGCGCGTAAGCTCGCAAGCCCGCCGCGTGGTCACCGCGTAACCGTGGCGTTGCCATGTGTTCTTGGGGGCCTAGGCATGTCTAGTGGGTTGGGCACTCCCTAGGTAGGTGCTAGGAAGAAAATAACAACATAAGATTCTCACGAGGAGACCGATCGATGCTCAAACATGAATAAGCAGCCAAGTGTTTGATTTGCGGTACGGGAAATGCACATGGCTAATGGGCGTGAGTTTTGGCTAAGGATGATCAGTTACTAAGAAGACCGTCTTCACAATTTTCACCTCAAAAGGAAGAGCCTAGGTGGTACTTGCTTTACAAAGTACCATACTGGACATAAATACGAATGTTGAAGCTGGGCTCAAAATAATGAATGGATTGAGCTGGCATTTGGTGGAGGATGGTTATTTGGACATAGTAAAGCACTGTAGAAAATGGATACCATTTGGCCATGCCAAAGTGGTACTTCCTTCACAAAGTGCTGCTCTGGACAGAATAGGAAAATGAATATTTTCGAATTATTTTTGAACTAGGCAAGGAATGTTTTTGACATATTTGATGAAGATATGATCCAAAACATTTATGAGAATTTTTTGGGAATTTTTGGAATAACAGAAATATAGGTTGCTTCACAACCTAGGGCAAAAGCTGCCACATGGACATGACACATAGGCAAAACTGATGAGATGGTGCCTAGTCATCACAACCCACCACAATCTACAAGGCTATGACCATCTATATTGGTCATTAACAACTAGAAATAAGGCAGCGGACTAGCACTATTTGCTTTGTGACCATTTCGTGTAAGGAAATTACGACCTTTCTGACCAAAATGGTCGCAATGGTTTAGGATTTGGAGCCCTCCAAACAGCTTTTGACCAATTGGTCTGAAATGGTCATAGATCTATGACCAATTCTTCCAGGGTCACTGACAAAAGGTCACTAGTTGACATATTTCTTGTAGTGGAGGGGGGACGGCCGACCCTCTATGGCACGCCCTGGACGAGTCCTACTCCCACTGGGAGTAGGATTCCCCCCCTTCCCTAGTTGGACTAGGAGAGAAGGAAGGGGGAGAGAGGGAGGAAGGAAAGGGCGGCCGCCCCCCCACCCAATTCGGATTGGGCTTGGTGGGGGGCGCCCTCCACCTGGCCGCGTCCTCCTCTCTCATACTATGGCCCAATAAGGCCCATATACTTCTCGGGGGGGGGGGTCCGGTAACCTCCTGGTACTCCGGTATGTACCCGAACTCACCCGGAACCATCCCGGTGTCCAAACATAGGCTTCCAATACATCAATCGTCATGTCTCGACCATTTCGAGACTCCTCATCATGTCCGTGATCATATCCGAGACTCTGAACTACCTTCGATACATCAAAACACATAAACTCATAATACCGATCGTCACCGAACATTAAGCGTGCGGACCCTACGGGTTCGAGAACTATGTAGACATGACCGAGACATGTCTCCGGCCAATAACCAATAGCGGAGCCTGGATGCTCATATTGGCTCCCACATATTCTACGAAGATCTTTCTCGGTCAAACCGCATAACAACATACGTTGTTCCCTTTGTCATCAGTATGTTACTTGCCCGAGATTCGATCGTCGGTATCTCAATACCTAGTTCAATCTCGTTACCGGCAAGTCTCTTTACTCGTTTCGTAATGCATCATCCCGTAACTAACTTATTAGTCACATTGCTTGCAAGGCTTATAGTGATGTGCATTACCGAGAGGGCCCAGAGATACCTCTCCGACAATCGGAGTGACAAATCAGAATCTCGATTTATGCCAACTCAACAAACACCATCGGAGACACCTATAGAGCACCTTTATAATCACCCAGTTACATTGTGAGTTTGGTAGCACACAAAGTGTTCCTCCGGTATTTGGGAGTTGCATAATCTCATAGTCATAGGAACATGTATAAGTCATGAAGAAAGCAATAGAATATATTAAACGATCAAGTGCTAAGCTAACGGAATGGGTCAAGTCAACCACATTATTCCCTAATGATGTGTTCCCATTTATCAAATGATAACTCATGTCTATGGCTAGGAAACTTAACCATCTTTGATTAACGAGCTAGTCAAGTAGAGGCATACTAGTGACACTCTACTTGTCTATGTATTCACACACGTACTAAGTTTCCAGTTAATACAATTCTAGCATGAATAATAAAGATTTATCATGATATAAGGAAATATATAAATAATAACTTTATTATTGCCTCTAGTGCATATTTCCTTCAGTCTCCCACTTGCACTAGAGTTAATAATCTAGATTACATTCTAATGATTCTAACACCCATGGAGTCTTGGTGTTGATCATGTTTTGCTCGTGAGAGAGGCTTAGTCAACGGGTCTGCAACATTCAGATCCATATGTATCTTGCAAATCTCTATGTCCCCTTCCGACACTTCATGATAGATGGAATTGAAGCGTCTCTTGATGTGTTTGGTTCTCTTGTGAGATCTGGATTCCTTTGCCAAGGCAATGGCTCCAGTATTGTCACAAAAGATTTTCATTGGACCCGATGTACTAGGTATGACACCTAGATCGGATATGAACTCCTTCATCCAGACTCCTTCATTTGCTGCTTCCGAAGCAGCTATGTACTCCGCTTCACACGTAGATCCCGCCACGACGCTTTGCTTAGAACCGCACCAACTTACAGCTCCACCGTTCAATATAAATATGTATCCGGTTTGTGACTTAGAGTCATCAGGATCAGGGTCAAAGCTTGCATCAACGTAACCATTTACGATGAGCTCTTTGTCACCTCCATAAACGAGAAACATATCCTTAGTCCTTTTCAGGTATTTCAGGATGTTCTTGACCGCTGTCCAGTGATCCACTCCTAGATTACTTTGGTACCTCCCTGCTAAACTAATAGCAAGGCACACATCAGGTCTGGTACACAGCATTGCATACATGATAGAGCCTATGGCTGAAGCATAGGGAACATCTTTCATTTTATCTCTATCTTCTGCAGTGGTCGGGCATTGAGTCTAACTCAACTTCACACCTTGTAACACAGGCAAGAACCTTTCTTTGCTCGATCCATTTTGAACTTCTTCAAAACTTTATCAAGGTATGTGCTTTGTGAAAGTCAAATTAAGCGTCTTGATCTATCTCTATAGATCTTATGCCCAATATATAAACAACTTCACCGAGGTTTTTCATTGAAAAACTCTTGTTCAAGTATCCTTTTATGCTATCCAGAAATTCTATATCATTTCCAATCAATAATACGTCATCCACATATAATATTAGAAATGCTACAGAGCTCCCACTCACTTTCTTGTAAATACAAGCTTCTCCAAAAGTCTATACAAAACCATATGCTTTGATCACACTATCAAAATGTTTGTTCCAACACCGAAAGGCTTGCACTAGTCCATAAATGGATCGCTGGAGCTTGCACACTTTGTTAGCATCCTTTGGATCAATAAAACCTTCGGGTTGCATCATATACAACTCTTCTTGCATAAATCCATTCAGGAATGCAAT
>NW_021267216.1:11242-12134 GCF_002162155.2 Triticum dicoccoides
CTCTGGTTGACCTACGAGGTTCGGTAGTAACTTGATCCGAAGTTTCATGATCATTATCATCGGCTTCCTCACTAATTGGTGTAGGGATCACATGAACTGATTTCTGTGATGAACTACTTTCCAATAAGTGAGCAGGTACAGTTACCTCATCAAGTTCAACTTTCCTCCCATTCACTTATTTCGAGAGAAACTCCTTCTCTAGAAAGGATCCATTCTTAGCAACGAATGTGTTGCCTTCGAATCTGTAATAGAAGGTGTACCCAACAGTTTCCTTTGAGTATCCTATGAAGACACGTTTCTCCGATTTTGGTTCGAGCTTATCAGGTTGAAGCTTTTCACATAAACATCACAGCCCCAAACTTTCAGAAACGACAACCTTGGTTTCTTGCCAAACCACAGTTCATACGACGTCATCTCAATGGATTTAGATGGTGCCCTATTTAATGTGAATGCAGCCGTCTCTAAAGCATAACCCCAAAACGATAGCGGTAAATCATTAAGAGACATCATAGATTGCACCAAATCTAATAAAGTGCGGTTACGACGTTCGGACACACCATTACGTTGTGGTGTTCCGGCTGGCGTGAGTTGTGAAACTATTCCGCATTGTTTCAAATCAAGACCAAACTCATAACTCAAATATTCTCCTCCATGATCAGATCGTAGAAACTTTATTTTCTTATTACGATGATTTTCCACTTCACTCTGAAATTCTTTGAACTTTTCAAATGTTTCAGACTTATGTTTCATCAAGTAGATATACCCATATCTGCTCAAATCATCTGTGAAGGTGAGAAAATAACAATACCCGCCGCGAGCCTCAATATTCATTAGACCACATACATCAGTATGTATGATTTCCAACAAATCTGCTGCTCACTCCATTGTTCCG
>NW_021267216.1:12301-37728 GCF_002162155.2 Triticum dicoccoides
AGAACAGAGTTTTAGTCATCTTGCCCATGAGGCATGGTTCGCAAGTACCAAGTGATTCATTATCAAGTGATTCCAAAAGTCCATTAGAATGGAGTTTCTTCATGCGGTTTACACCAATATGACCCAAACGGCAGTGCCACAAATAAGTTGCACTATCACTATCAACTCTGCATCTTTTGGCTTCAATATTATGATTATGTGTGTCACTACTATCGAGATTCAATAAAAATAGACCACTCTTCAAGGGTGCATGATAATAAAAGATATTAATCATATAAATAGAACAACCATTATTCTCAGATGTAAATGAATAACCATCTCACATCAAACAAGATCAAGATATAATGTTCATGCTCAACGCTGGCACCAATAACAATTATTCAGGTCTAAAACTAATCCCGAAGGTAGATGTATAGGTATCATGCTGACCGCGGTCACATCGACTTTGGAACCATTTCCCACGTGCATCGTCACCTCGTCCTTAGCCAATCTTTGCTTAATCCGTAGTCCTTCTCTCGAGTTGCAAATATTAGCAACAGAACCAGTATCAAATACCCAGGTAGTATTGCGAGCATTAGTAAGGTACACATCAATAACATGTATATCACATATACCTTTGTTCACCTTGCCATCCTTCTTATCCGCCAAATGCTTGGGGCAGTTCCGCTTCCAGTGATCAGTCCCTTTGCAGTAGAAGTACTTAGTCTCAGGCTTAGGTCCAGACTTGGGCTTCTTCACTTGAGTAGGAACTTGCTTGCCGTTCTTCTTGAAGTTCCCCTTCTTCCCTTTACCCCTTTTCTTGAAACTGGTGGTCTTGTTGACCATCAACACTTGATGCTCCTTCTTGATTTCTACCTCCGCAGCCTTTAGCATTGCGAAGAGCTCGGGAATTGTCTTGTTCATCCCTTGCATATTATAGTTCATCATGAAGCTCTTGTAGCTTGGTGGCAGTGATTGAAGAATTCTGTTAATGACACTATCATCAGGAAGATTAACTCCCAGCTGAATCAAGTGGTTGTTATACCTAGACATTTTGAGTATATGTTCACTGACAGAACTATTCTCCTCCATCTTGCAGCTATAGAACTTATTGGAGACTTCATATCTCTCAATCCGGGCATTTTCTTGAAATATTAACTTCAACTCCTGGAACTTATTGGAGACTCCATGACGTTCAAAACATCGTTGAAGTCCCGGTTCTGAGCCATAAAGCATGGCACACTGAACTATCGAGTAGTCATCAGCTTTGCTCTGCCAGACATTCACAACGTCCAGCGTTGCTCCTGCAGCGGGTCTTGCACCTAGCGGTGCTTCCGGGACATAATTCTTCCATGCAGCAATGAGGATAATCCTCAAGTTACGAACCCAGTCTGTGTAATTGCTACCATCATCTTTCAACTTAGCTTTCTCAAGGAACGCACTAAAGTTCAAAGGGACAGTAGCACGGGCCATTGATGTACAACAACATAGACATTCAAAAAACTATCAGGTACTAAGTTAATGTTAAATTAAAGTTCAATCATATTACTTAAGAACTCCCATTTAGATAGACATCCCTCTAATCATCTAAGTGATCACGTTATCCAAACAACTAAACCATGTCCGATCATCACGTGAGATGGAGTAGTTTTCAATGGTGAACATCACTATGTTGATCATATCTACTATATGATTCACGCTCGACCTTTTGGTCTCAGTGTTCTGAGGCCATATCTGCATATGCTAGGCTCGTCAAGTTTAACCCGAGTATTCTGTGTGTGCAAAACTGGCTTGCACCCGTTGTATGTGAACATAAAGCTTATCACACCCGATCATCATGTGGTGTCTCGGCACGATGAACTTTCACAATGGTGCATACTCAGGGAGTACACTTGTACCTTGAAATTTAGTGAGAGATCATCTTATAATGCTACCGTCAAACTAAGCAAAATAAGATGCATAAAAGATAAACATCACATGCAACCAATATAAGTGATATGATATGGCCATCATCATCTTGTGCCTTTGAGATCTATCTCCAAAGCACCATCATGATCACCATCGTCACCGGTGCGACACCTTGATCTCCATCGTAGCATCCTTGCCGTCTCGCCAACTATTGTTTCTATGACTATCGCTACCGCTTAGTGATAAAGTAAAAACAATTATAGGGCGATTGCATTGCATACAATAAAGCAACAACCATATGGCTCCTGCCAATTGCCGATAACTTTGATACAAAACATGATCATCTCATAAAATAAAATTTAGCATCATGTCTTGACCATATCACATCACAACATGACCTGCAAAAACAAGTTAGACGTCCTCTACTTTGTCATTGCAAGTTTTACGTGGCTGCTATGGGCTGAACAAGAACTGTTCTTACCTACGCATCAAAACCACAATGATTTTTTCGTCAAGTATGTGTTCTTTTAACCTTCAACAAGGACCGGGCATAGCCACACTCGATTCAACTAAAGTTGGAGAAACTGACACCCACCAGCCACCTGTGTGCGAAGCACGTCGGTAGAACCAGTCTCGTGTAAGCGTACGCGTAATGTCGGTCCGGGCCGCTTCATCCAACAATACCACCGAATCAAAGTATGACATGCTGGTAAGCAGTATGGCTATTATCGCCCACAACTCACTTGTGTTCTTCTCGTGCATATAACATCTACGCATAAACCTGGCTCGGATGCCATTGTTGGGTAACGTGGTAATTTCAAAAATTTCCTATGCACACGCAAGATCATGGTGATGCATAGCAACGAGCGAGAGAGTGTTGTCCACATACCCTCGTAGACAGTAAGCGAAAGCATTATGACAACGCGGTAGATGTAGTCGTACATCTTCACGATCCGACCATTCTTAATACCGAAAGTACAACACCTCCGTGATCTACACATGTTCGGCTTGGTGACGTCCCATGAACTCACGGTCCTGCAGAGTGTCGAGGGAGAGTTTCATCAACACGACGGCGTGATGATGGTGATGATGAAGCTACCGGCACAGGGCTTTGCCTAAGCACTGCAACGATATGACCGAGGTGGATTACAGTGGAGGGGGCACCGCACATGGCTATGGGATGTCAACCTCCCCCGTATATATGGGAGTGGAGGAGGGGGGAGGGCCGGCCCTCTATGGTGTGCCCTGGAGGAGTCCGACTCCCACCGGGAGTAGGATTCCCCCCCTTCCCTAGTTGGACTAGGAGAGAAGGAAGGGGGAGAGAGGGAGGAAGGAAAGGGGGGCCACCCCCACCCCGAATTCGGATTGGGCTTGGGGGAGGGGCGCCCTCCACCTGGCCGCCTCCTCCACTCTCCCACTATGGCCCAATAAGGCCCATATACTTCCCGGGGGGTTCCAGTAACCTCCCGGTACTCTGGTATAGGCCCGAACTCATCCGGAACCATTCCGATGTCCAAACATAGGCTTCCAATATATCAATCTTCTCGACCATTTTGAGACTCCTCGTTATGTCCGTGATCATATCTGGGACTCCGAACTACCTTCGATACATCAAAACACATAAACTCATAATACCGATCGTTAGCGAACGTTAAGCGTGCGGACCCAGCGGGTTCAAGAACTATGTAAACATGACCGAGACATGTCTCTGGCCAATAACCAATAGAGGAACCTGGATGCTCATATTGGCTCCAACATATTCTACGAAGATCTTTATCGGTCATATGGCATAACAACATACATTGTTCCCTTTGTCATCGGTATGTTACTTGCCCGAGATTCGATCATCGATATCTCAATACCTAGTTCAATCTCGTTACCGGCAAGTCTCTTTACTCGATCTGTAATGCATCATCCCGTAACTAACTTATTAGTCACATTGCTTGCAAGGCTTATAGTGATGTGCATTACCGAGAGGGCCCAAAGATACCTCTCCGACAATCGGAGTGGCAAATCCTAATCTCGATTTATGCCAACTCAACAAACACCATCGGAGACACCTATAGAGCACCTTTATAATCACCCAGTTACGTTGTGAAGTTTGGTAGCACACAAAGTGTTCCTCCGGTATTCGGGAGTTGCATAATCTCATAGTCATAGGAACATGTATAAGTCATGAAGAAAGCAATAGAATATATTAAACGATCAAGCATACTAGTGACAATCTATTTGTCTATGTATTCACACATGTACTAAGTTTCCTGTTAATACAATTCTAGCATGAATAATAAACATTTATCATGATATAAGGAAATATGTAAATAACAACTTTATTATTGCCTCTAGGGCATATTTCCTTCAAGAGTATTCAACCCAAATTTATTGGGGAGCCAAAGAATGTTTGCAAGTATTAGCAGTTGATTTTTCAATTCAACCACACCCAGAGACTAAATATCTGCAGCAGAGTGATGAGTAGCGTAGTAGTGTGATAATTTGGTATAGGTAGTAACGATAGCAAAAGTAACGGTAACAGTAGCAGTGATAGTTTTGTAGCAACTATAACAACATCAACAATAGTAGTAACTTAACAAAGATCAATATGCGAAAAGCTCATAGGCATTGGATTGGTGATGGATAATTATGTTGGATGACATTCATCATGTAACAGTTATAACCTAGGGCGACACAGAACTAGCTCCAATTCATCAACGTAATATAGTTATGTATTCTGTATATAGTCATACATGCTTGTGACAAGAACTTGCATGACATCTTTTGTCCTACCCTCCTGATACGTCTCCAATGTATCTATAATTTTGATTGTTCCATGCTATTATATTGCCCGTTTTGGATGTTTAATGGGCTTTATTATGCACTTTTATATTATTTTTGGGACTAACCTATTGACCGGAGGCCCAGTGCAAATTGTTGTTTTTTGCCTATTTCAGTGTCTCACAGAAAAGGAATATCAAATGGAGTCCAAACGGAATGAAACCTTTGGGAGAATCATTTTTGGAACAAACGCAATCCATGAGACTTGGAGTGGACGTCAAGGAAGCAACAAGACGGCCACGAGGTAAGAGGGCGCGCCCAGGGGGGTAGGTGCACCCCCCACCATCGTGGGCCCCTCGTGGCTCCACCGACCTACTTCTTTCGCCTATATATACTCATATACCCCAAAAACATCCAGGAGCATGACAAAACCCTATTTCCACCGCAGCAACCATCTTTAGGCACCAAAAACCAATCGGGACCCTGTTCCGGCACCCTGCCGGAGGGGGGATTCATCACCAGTGGCCATCTTCATCATCCCGACGCTCACCATGACGAGGAGGGAGTAGTTCACCCTCGGGGCTGAGGGTATGTACCAGTAGCTATGTGTTTGATCTCTCTCTCTCTCTCTCTCTCTCTCTCTCTCTCTCTCTCGTGTTCTTGATATGGCACGATCTTGATGTATCACGAGCTTTGCTATTATAGTTGGATCTTATGATGTTTCTCCCCCTCTACTCTCTTTTAATGGATTGAGTTTTTCCTTTGAAGTTATCTTATCGGATTGAGTCTTTAAGGATTTGAGAACCCTTGATGTATGTCTTGCATGTGCTTATCTGTGGTGTCAATGGGATATTCATGCGAGCTACTTGATGTATGTTTTGGTGATCAACTTGCGGGTTCAGTGACCTTGTGAACTTATGCATAGGGGTTGGTGAAAGTGCAACTATACCTAGGTGGTTTTGGTAATTCCTACCAACATATAGCTCATTGAGCTAACATTATTCCAAGATGAATATTTCAGGAAAAGCTCAATGAATGGCATGGCATGGATGACGAAAGTGGACCCCTCAAAATGCTAAGGATAAAAGGATTGGATCAAGCTCAAAAGCTCAAGACTCTACATTTTATATTTTAGTGATCCAAGATCACATTGAGTCTATAGAAAAAGCCAATACTATCAAGGAGGGATGAGGTGTTGCTTAATGAGTCTCTTGCTCCATAGTGCTTAGTGATATGCTCCAAAGCCCTCAACTACTTTCTCACATCCACATTTGACCTAATCCTAAAGTCAAACTTGGCCCTACAGATTCTTTCTATCCGGCGCCACCGAGTTTAGTTGTCATAGCCACTGCCACAAACCCTAGGCAAATCATTCTCACCGATAGGGATCTCGGTCCCCCCAAAATGAGCGAACCGGTCCCACCGAGTTTACCTAACTAACTCTCTGGTTAGCTTATTACCAAATTCGGTCCCATCGAGTTTGTGTAATCGGTCTCACCGAGATTATGTTATGCCCTAACCCTAATCATATCGGTCCTACCGAGTTGCATGTCGGTCCCACCGAAAATCCAAACGGTCACTAGATTTGCTGAATCGGTCCGACCGAGTTTACCAATTTGGTCCCACCAAGTTTGGCAAGTTGTTTGTAACGGTTAGATTTTGTGTGGAGGCTATATATACCCCTCCACCTCCCCTTCATTCATGGAGATAGCCATCAGAACAAACCTACACTTCCAACTTGCTGTTTCTGAGAGAGAACCACCTACTCATGTGTTGAGGCCAAGATATTCCATTCCTACCATATGAATCTTGATCTCTAGCCTTCCCCAAGTTGCTTTCCACTCAAATCTTCTTTCCACCAAATCCAAATCCTCTGAGAGAGAGTTGAGTGTTGGGGAGACTATCATTTGAAGCACAAGAGCAAGGAGTTCATCATCAACACACCATTTGTTACTTCTTGGAGAGTGGTGTCTCCTAGATTGGCTAGGTGTCACTTGGGAGCCTCCGACAAGATTGTGGAGTTGAACCAAGGAGTTTGTAAGGGCAAGGAGATCGCCTACTTCGTGAAGATCTACCGCTAGTGAGGCAAGTACTTCGTGGGCGACGACCATGGTGGGATAGACAAGGTTGCTTCTTCGTGGACCCTTCGTGGGTGGAGCCCTCCGTGGACTCGCGCAACCGTTACCCTTCGTGGGTTGAAGTCTCCATCAACGAGGATGTACGATAGCACCACCTATCGGAACCACGACAACAACATAAGTGTCTCCAATTGCATTTGAACTCTCCAAACCCTTCCCTTTACATTCTTGCAAGTTGCTTGCTTTACTTTTCACTGCTCTATACTCTTTGCATGCTTGCTTGAATTGTGTTAAGATTGCTTGACTTGTGCTAAGATAGCTAAAATCTGCCAAAGACTAAAATTGGGAAAAGGATAAGTTTTTATTTGGTCAAGTAGTCTAATCACCCCCCCCCTCTAGACATACTTTCGATCCTACAAGTGGTATCAGAGCCTTGGTCTCCATTTGCTTTGATTTCCATAGCTTTTGGTGGTCATAGCCTTGGTTTCACAACCTAGGAGAGTATGGCGTCTAGCGAGGGAAATTATCACCGTAGAGGTCCTTACTTTGATGGTACTAATTTTTCTAGTTGGAAGCATAAGATGAAAATGCATATTCTTGGACATAACCCCGCTGTTTGGGCTATTGTGTGTATTGGCTTGCAAGGTGAATTCTTTGATGGGAGAGAACCAAACCGTGAAGCTAGCGCGAAAGAGTTGAAGATGTTGCAATACAACGCTCAAGCTTGTGATATCCTCTTCAACGGATTGTGCCCCGAAGAATTCAACAAAATTAGCCATCTTGAGAATGCAAAGGAAATTTGGGATACTTTGATTGATATGCATGAAGGTACCGACCCTGTCAAGGAATCGAAGCTGGATGTGCTCCAAAGTCAACTTGACAAGTTCAAAATGAAGGATGGTGAAGGTGTCGCTGAAATGTACTCTAGGCTTGCTCTTATCACAAATGAGATTGCCGGCTTAGGGAGTGAAGAGATGACCGACAAATTCATCATCAAGAAGATCCTAAGAGATTTGGACGAAAAATATGATACCGTGTGCACATTGATCCAAATGATGCCCAATTACAAAGATCTCAAGCTAACGGAAGTCATTGGAAGAATTGTTTCTCATGAGATGTCACTCAAGGATAAGGAGGAACTTCACAACAAGTCAAGTGGTGCTTACAAAGCCACATGTGAAGCTCCCACATTATCAAGTGAGAAACAAACCTTCAATGAAGAATTGAGCCTAATGGTGAAGAACTTCAACAAGTTCTACAAGAATAGAAGCAAAGAAAGAAGCTCCAAGTCAAGGTCCTACAATGACAAAAGATCTTATAGTCGAGAGAGAAATTGCTACAATTGTGGGAGACCCGGACACTATTCCAATGAGTGTAGGGCACCCTACAAAAGAAGAGAAGAATCACCACCAAGAGAGAGGAGGAGTAGAGATGATCGTTATGAACAAAGAACATCCCGGAGAAGCAAGGATTTGGAAAGTAAGGACAAGTCATCAAGGAGCTACACAAAACGAAGACATCAAGCTCATGTTGGTGAATGGGTATCCGGCTCCGACTCCGACAATCACTCCGAGAGAAGCTATCACTCCGACTCCGAATATACTCAAGATGAAGGTGTTGCCGGTCTAGCACTTGTGTCAACCAACTCCTACGACATATTTGATTCACCAAATGAAGGACTTGGAAGATGCTTCATGGCTAAAGGCCCAAAGGTAACACACCCCGAGTATGTTGATTTGAATAGTGATGAAGATGACTTGTTAGGTGATGATGATTTACTTTTTGACAACTCTAGTGATGAATACTATGATGAAACGTCAATTAATCATGATAATCAAGATAAAATGAATGGCAATGATAGGGAGAAGATTGAGCTTCTAACTAAAGAACTAAACACTCTTAAGTTAGCTCATGAAACTATCTTAGAAGATCATCGAGAACTTTTAAGGACTCATGAGAAGTTACGCTTTGAAAAGCTCAACCTTGAGCAAGAGCATGAGTTCTTGAAGGCAATCAATGATGATCTTCGTAAGAAAAGTTATTCTTACATTGCCAAGCGTTAACTCTTATCTACTTACATGCCTCAAGTCAAGTCTAGTAACAAGAACAAGAAGGATTCTTCCTCTAGTAGTAACAATAATCATGCTAAATCCAATGTTGTTGCTTCTAGTAGTTCTCTTGATTCCACTAATGATTCTCTTAGCCAAGTTACACTTGAGCAAGAAAATAGCTTATTGAAGGGAATTATAGAGAAAGGTGTTTACAAGAGCCTTGCCGGGAGTAAGCAATTTGAGGAAATTGTACGCAAGCAAGGAAGGAACCAGAAGAACCAAGGTGTTGGTTTTGAACAAAAGTTCAATGCCAATGGAGTTGAGTGGGAAGAAGATCAATACCCAAGACAAAGTTTGTTCCTCAACAAGATAAGTATGATCCTACCTCCTTCAAGGGGACACAAGCTCAAGATGATCTTCCACCACAAGACCACAAGCAAAAAGGCAAGGACAAGCTTCAAGACGAGATTGATGCATTTAAAGAAGCTCCTAAGGCCTTGGTCAAGTGGGTTCCCAAGACTACAACAAGTTCTACTTCATCAAGTACAACTACAACTCCAAGGATTCCCATCAAGATGATGTGGATCCCGAAGAAGAAGAACTAGAGAGTTCTTGAGGGTGACTCCGCCAACATATTTCACTCATATCATTTTAGCAACAACAAGTGCAATCAACTTTCACATCTTGCACTAGTTCAAGGAGTCACAAACCCTCTTCTTGGTAAGACAAGGGACAAGGTAACCTAATGCTTTCATATACATCATCTTATGTGTGCATCACTCTATGTCTATGGATATCCTTGTTTGTTCCTTGTGGGACTAACCCATGTAGGTATTGAAAGTGCAACTCACTCCAAAGGATTGCTCCAAATGATCTACATCAACATTGAGCATCCACATCTTCAACACCTACATGAAGTCATCATCGACAAAACCCAAGGTTAGTTCATCCCTCTAAGGGGGGATCTCACATCTAGGGGGAGCTTAACTCTAATAATTGAGTCAAAGCAACTTTAATGGTGTGAACACATCAATGCATTATGTAAAAGTGGTAACCCCACTTGAGCTTAAACGATGAGTATGACCCATGATCAAATGTTCTCATTTGACTCCTAAGTCAATATACTCATATATAGATGACCTAGTCATCGCCAATTGTTTGATAGATGCTAGAATTGGTTGTGCATGCTTTGCCACATATTTCATTTGCCATTTTATTGTGTGAGCATGTTGGTTGCATATTTTACTCATTCGAGGACTTCCACTTGTTGTTTTGATTGATTGGTTTCTTTTTCGTTTGCCAAGTGGATGGACAAGAATGCCTAAGAACCTTCTCTAGCTATCTATGCTTTTCTTGTCTCAAACTCTATTCATGCTAAATCACAAAATTTGAACAAGTCAGATTCGAACCACTCTATGCGAGGAGCACTCGGAGTCCCCGATTTGTCATAGACTTAAACTTCTAAAACTTCTTTGTGCGTTTCGGTCTGACTGATTGTTCCATTTCGGTCATACCGAGATCACTAAGTCGATCTAGGTTTTCAATCTCGGTGCAACCGATTTGACCTTTTCGGTCACACCAAGTTGCTATAACTATCAACAGTTATGCACCTCGGTGCCACGGAGTTGTTCCACTCGGTCACACCGACAGGGTCGGGCTATATAAACCCACGGGCAAAATTTGGAAACTTTCTCCGAACTCTTTTCGTCCGCGCATAGCCCGCTCTGCCTCTAGGGTCTCTAGATTGTCCTCCTCGTCGCCAGCCGCCTCCAGTCGCTGGTCTCCGCTGCCATCAACGGAAATCATCCTCGTCGTTGCCGCCGTAGCGAGTTCATCACTGAACTAGGGTATGGACTCGATCACTGTGCTATCCCCGTCCGATTCCTAGCACATTGTGTTCGCCATGAATCTTGCCACGATTGAAACTATCCTATCTAGTCAAAACACTCCGTAGATTAGAGATGAATTGAAAATTTAGGGTTAGGTTTCCGCCGAAACCATCTCTGACCCACCGAGTTGTAGAACTCGGTTCCACCGATTCGGCTACGGCCATTGCACATGTAATTCTCGGTCCGACCGAGAATTGCAAATCGGTGTGACGGAGTTCAGGACTTTGTGAAACCCTAGCAGTCTCGGTGCCACCAAACTGTGACTCGGTCTGACCGAGTTCACTAGTTTAGGTTCCAAAAGCTGCTTCGGTATCACCGAGTTTGCAAATCGGTTGATCCGAAATGCTTTCTGTGGAAAACTAAAACTAAGTTTTTGACTCATTCTTTTGCAAAAACCTATGTATTGTGTGATGCTCATCCACTCTATCTCATCTATATCTATTCACAGGGTCTGCAGTTAGTGTTTGCAACATGTCTGATTAAAGTGACAGCTAGAACAGGGAAGAGGAGCAGGTTCAAATGAGTGAGGGCACTAGTCCCTCTAGCAGCTCTGATGAGGGTAGTAGGAGCACCCCAAGCAACTTACCCAAAGCTGCCACCAGGGCCAGAAAGAAGAAAACCTCAAAATCTGAGGATGAAGACTATGTGGCAGTTGAGGATGAGGCCACTTCCAAGAAGAAGGTGCTCAAAAAGGAGTATGGCATAGCTGCTGCCATTAAGCCTGGTATGAAGACCAAAGTACCTGCAAAGAGAACTCCCATGTCTAAAGCCAGAGCCTCTACTCAAGTACCTTTGGAATCTCAACCCAAAGAGGCTGTTGAAGAAGGGAAGAAGAGGAAGGAAAGGGTCAAGAAGACCATGGCCAGAGTTGTTGGAAAGCCTTCCATGATGGAAGAGGAGGAAGAAGAAGAGGTTGCTGCACCAACACCCAAGGCTCAGAAACTTATGGGTGATGCAATCAGGTTAGGGGTTGCATCATCAAAGCCTAAAGAAGCACCCAAAGCTGCCTCCAAGCCCAAGACTGCACCAAAGAGGAATACCAGAAACATATCTGCTACTGAGAAGAACAAGGCCCCAGTGCCTGAAGCTGTTGCTGAAGAGGAAGATGATGAAGAGCATGTCTTGAGAAAGTTGAAGCCAAAAATTCCAGATCATAATGATGCTCATCCTGTGGCTGAGAACATGAAGTTGAGAAAGGATGTAGGCCTCAGACAGTGGAGGTTGTCTGATCCTTATGCAGTCAGGAGAAGGACTACTGTTGACTACAGGTTCCATACAAAGGAACAGCAGGATTTCTATGAGACAATGTTGCTGGACAAGAAGCCAATAGTGTGTGACATGAGGTGGGTTGACTGGACCTACATGAAGGAGAATGAGGAACACTATCCTGGTGTGCATGATAGTTTCAGTGCTTGTGGAGTGGCAGACTTTGTTGGGCAGAAGCTCACAAAGTGGAATGATGAGCTCATAATGCAATTCTACTCCACAACACACTTCTATCCGGATGGCAGGATAGTATGGATGTCTGAAGGTACTAGGTACCAATCAACAATTAAAGAATGGGCTAATCTGATCAATGCACCTAAGGAGAAAGAGGATGACTTGGATGTCTATGCCAAGAAGAAGATGGATCACAACTCTACGGCACATATGTACAAGGAGATCCCAGATGCTGCAGTTGAGACACATAAGTTTGGATCAGTACATTACCTTCTGTCAGGACTGCCAACCATCAACTGGATCCTCAGGCATACTCTCTTTCCCAAGTTAGGTGACCACAACATGATCAGTGGCCATGCAATAAACTTGCTACACTTATTTGATGTGCCACAGAAGTTCAAAGTCATGAGCCTCATAGTTGAGACTATCAAGAGGACAACAGCTGACCAGAAGAGAAGTTGTGGGTATGCCCCATAGATCCAGGAGCTGATCAACTCCAAGATGGGCACTGGCACATACTTGTTGGATAAGGATCACATGCCTATCTATCTAGACTTTGAGGACAACCAAGTGTTTATGGATGAAGATGAACCATCTTCTGTGCATGCTCAAGCAAAGAAGGAGAAGGCAAGGACAGAGAAGGCTACCAAGATGCCAACATGGAAGAGCCATCTCAGTACTTTTTGAAGAGCAAACAAGATCAGCTAGGCTACTTTATTGCATCCACTCTAAGGATTGAGAAGGGGCTGGCCACCTTGACTCCAAACCAGGAGAGCCTGGAGAGGATCATGGAGCAGAAGTTCTATGACTTGGATGTGAAGGTAACTGAGATCTAGTCTGTTGTTGAGCAGCTTCAGGATGATATGCAGGAGAGGAAGGGCAAGACAACCACTGATGCATTTGCCAGAGTGTCTAGAGCTCAGATATTAGCTGCAGTGCCAGTGACAGACACCAGAGCCACTTCATCTACACCAGCTACAGCTCCTACAGCTCGAGTGCAGCCAGCACCAGCACCTACTCCTCCAGCTCCGTCCACATCTACTGAAGTCTTTGTCCAAGGAGCCATCTCTACACCACCACCTGAAGATCAAGCCTGAGAGACGATTTAGTGCTATGCATTTTCTATGAACTTTTTGGTAACTTGTTGCCAAAGGGGGAGAAAAATGTATAGATCATAGGCTTCGAGAGAGAGTGTTGCCTTTTATTCTCTCTTGCTTTGGTGGTTGAACTTTATTTGCTTGTTTGAGATACTTTATGTCTGTGTGATACTTGGATGATCATGTGTTTGATCATATGCTACATTTGTGCTTGTTGGATGACATTATCCTTTTTATCTCTATATGACCATTCACTTTGCTTGGTGATGAGTGCATGTATTCAATCATTATCATCTTGAGTGCTCCACCAAGATGTATGTGACATGGAAGAATAACCCATGAGCCTAACTCTTTGTGCATTTGCAGTCCAAAGCAAAACTTAAACTATGCACAAATTTAGGGGGAGCTCTTGCTTATCACATACTTCTCAAAGCGACAATGTTTTTTACTCTTATTATCATTTGTCGAAGGTTTGATCTATATGTTGTCATCAATTACCAAAATGGGGGAGATTGATAGTGCAACTATCCCTAGGTGGTTTTGGTACTTCCTAACAACATATAGCTCATTGAGCTAACATTATTCCAAGATGAATATTTCAGTAAAAGCTCAATGAATGGCATGGCATGGATGAGAAAAGTGGACCCCTCAAAATGCTAAGGATAAAAGGATTGGCTCAAGCTCAAAAGCTCAAGACTCTACATTTTATATTTTAGTGATCCAAGATCACATTGAGTCTATAGGAAAAGCCAATACTATCAAGGAGGGATGAGGTGTTGCTTAATGAGTCTCTTGCTCCATAGTGCTTAGTGATATGCTCCAAAGCCCTCAACTACTTTCTCACATCCACATTTGACCTAAACCTGAAGTCAAACTCGGCCCTACCGATTCTTTCTATCCGGCGCCACCGAGTTCAGATGTCATAGCCACTGCCACAAACCCTAGGCAAATCGGTCTCACCGATAGGGATCTCGGTCTCATCGAGATGGGATTGTAATCTCTCTGTTTCCCTTCGTAACATTTCGGTACCACCGAGATGAGCGATCGGTCCCACTGAGATTGCAATGTAAACTCCCTGTTTCCTTTTCGTAACGTTTCAGTCCCACCGAAATGAGCGAACCGGTCCCACCGAGTTTACCTGACCAACTCTCTGGTTAGCTTATTACCAAATTCGGTCCCACTGAGTTTGTGTAATCGGTCTCACCGAGATTACGTTATGCCCTAACCCTAATCATATCGGTCCTACCGATTTGCATGTCGGTCCCACCAAAAATCCTAACGGTCACTAAATTTGCTGAATCGGTCCGACCGAGTTTACCAATTCAGTCCCACCGAGTTTGATAAGTTGTGTGTAACGGTTAGATTTTATGTGGAGGCTATATATACCCCTCCACCTCCTCTTCATTCGTGGAGAGAGCCATTAGAACAAACCTACACTTCCAACTTGTTGTTTCTGAGAGAGAACCACCTACTCATGTGTTGAGGCCAAGATATTCCATTCCTACCATATGAATCTTGATCTCTATCCTTCCCCAAGTTGCTTTCCACTCAAATCTTCTTTCCACCAAATCCAAATCCTGTGAGAGAGAGTTGAGTGTTGGGGAGACTATCATTTGAAGCACAAGAGCAAGGAGTTCATCATCAACACACCATTTGTTACTTCTTCAAGAGTGGTGTCTCCTAGATTGGCTAGGTGTCACTTGGGAGCCTCCGACAAGATTGTGGAGTTGAACCAAGGAGTTTGTAAGGGCAAGGAGATCGCCTACTTCGTGAAGATCTACCACTAGTGAGGCAAGTCCTTCATGGGCGACGACCATGGTGGGATAGACAAGGTTGCTTTTTCGTGGGTGGAGCCCTTCGTGGACTCGCGCAACCATTACCCTTCGTGGGTTGAAGTCTCCATCAATGTGGTTGTACGATAGCACCACCTATCGGAACCACGACAAAAACATCCGTGTCTCCAATTGCGTTTGAACTCTCCAAACCCTTCCCTTTACATTCTTGCAAGTTGCATGCTTTACTTTCCACTGCTCATATACTCTTTGCATGCTTGCTTGAATTGTGTTAAGATTGCTTGACTTGTGCTAAGATGGCTAAAATCTGCCAAAGACTAAAATTGGGAAAATGATAAGTTTTTATTTGGTCAAGTAGTCTAATCACCCCGCTCTAGACATACTTTCGATCCTACAGTTGGCACACGTTTTCGTCTTGACTCTCCGGTAGAAACTTTGGGGCACTCTTTGAAGTTCTTTGTGTTGGTTGAATAGATGAATCTGAGATTGTGTGATGCATATCATATAATCATACCCACGGATACTTGAGGTGACATTGGAGTATCTAGGTGACATTAGGGTTTTACTTGATTTGTGTCTTAAGGTGTTATTCTAGCACGAACTCTAGGATAGATCGAACAGAAAGAATAGCTTCATGTTATTTTACTACAGACTCTTGAATAGATCGATCAGAAAGGATAACTTTGATGTGGTTTCATACCCTACAATAATCTCTTCGTTTGTTCTCCTCTATTAGTGACTTTGGAGTGAATCTTTGTTGCATGTTGAGGGATAGTTATATGATCCAGTTATGTTATTATTGTTTAGAGAACTTGATCTGGTGAAAGTATGAACCTTAGGCCTTGTTTCGAAGCACTGGAATACCGTTTGTGCTCACTTTTATAATTAGTTACCTTGCATTTTTTTATAATTTTAGATTACAAAAACCTATATCTACCATCCATATTGCACTTGTATCACCATCTCTTCGCCGAACTAGTGCACCTATACAATCTACCATTGTATTGGGTGTGTTAGGGACACAAGAGACTCTTTGTTATTTGGTTGCATGGTTGCTTGAGAGAGACCATCTTCATCCTACGCCTCCCACGGATTGATAAACCTTAGGTCATCCACTTGATGGAAATGTGCTACTGTCCTACAAAGCTCTGCACTTGGAGGCCCAACAACGTCTAGAAGAAGAAGGTTGTGTAGTAGACATCACCTCGTGTGACAGCGGGGTCCATAAGGAAACTAAGGGATATTAAGGCCTCCTTTTAATAGAGAACCAGAACAAAGCATTAACACATAGTCAATACATGAACTCTTCAAACTACGGTAATCATCGGAAAGAATCCCAATTGTTGCCACCTTGGGGTATGCGGATCATAACATGTGTAGGTGCGTATAACTTGCAAGATGGGATCAAGAACACAAATATATTCATGAAAACATAAAGGGTTCAGATCTGAAATCATGGCACTCGGGCCCTAGTGACAAGCATTAAGCATAACAAATTCATAGCAACATCAATCTCAGAACATAGTGGATACTAGGGATCAAGCACTAACAAAACTAACTTGATTACATGATAAATCTCATCCAAACCATCACTATCCAGCAAGCCTATGAAGGAATTACTCACTCCTGGCGGTGAGCATCATGAAATTGTTGACGGATGATGGTTGATGATGACGATGGCGAAGGATCCCCCTCTTCGGAGCCCCGAACGGACTCCAGATATGGCCTCCTGATGAAGAATAGTAGGTGGCGGCGGCTCCGTATCATAAAACATGATGAAACTTCCTCTCTTAATTTTTCCTCGGGAAATAGGAATTTATAGGCTTGAGATTAGGGTTAACGGGCTCGTGGGCCCCACGAGCCACTAGGGCGCGCCCTGGTACCTCGTGGGTAGCAGGTAGCCCCCTCCAGTGGGTATTTGCTCTACTATTTTTTATTTATTCCATAAAAAACTCCAAAAAAATTCGTCCAATTCCAAGAACTTTTATTTTTGCGCAAAAAACAACACCATGGTAGTTCTGCTGAAAACAGCGTCAGTCCGGGTTAGTTTCATTCAAATTATGCAAATTAGAGTCCAAAACAAGAGCAAAGTGATTGGAAAAGTAGATACGATAGAGACGTATCAATGGGCTGTTCGAGGAAGATTGGATGAGGAGGAGACGAGCCCCGTGGACGCGCTGCCATGACACTCCTTCCAATGCATGACACTACGTGTCTAGTGGCAATGATCTGTGAGCTATCTCCATAGCATGTTCCTGGTTGATCAGTGCATAGGAAAATTTTATATTGCAGCCGATGCACCTAGCGTAGCCCAACATGATTGACTAACTCGCCGGTTACCCTGTCATCCGCCCGCTATTTAAACCCTAGGCCCGACCACAACTGCATCCACAACATCCTCCGCTCCCTTTCTCCTCTCGGCACCATACCCGCCATAGCCTCCTCGAGCTCCAATGTCGTCTAGGACAACCTATCATCTTAGCAGCACCAAGAGATCAATACCATTGTAGTCAGCTAACAGGGTGGCAGGGAGACAGAGACCAGCGAGGCGATGCGCCAGTGGGAGTAGCGGTCGAAGACGGGTCGATTCCCCCCGCCTCACCGGCCAATGCCGACATCACCATGGAGAGGCCCATGCTAACTACACCGAGATGGTGTTGGCAGAGCGGGAGGCTGCTTTCCAGTAGGTGCAGGATGACCAGCAGTACAACCTCTACCTCCTCGACGAGCAACGACGTGCGGAGGCACATCATCGCCGGCACGACCATCGCACCAAACATGGACATGCCTGAGCAGGAGGTGCTGCTCGAATCCTACCGCTCCGCCCGTGACATCCGCCACGACCGCCACCATCAAGCGGAGTTAGAAGTCTTGTTCAAGGAGGTCGATGAGGCATCGGATGAAGTTAATGAAAAGAGTGAGGATGAGGACGATGTACCCACCGCCATGACCACAAAGTCTGCACGTCCGTAAGCGCGAGCATCCTCCGACCCGAGGCCGGCGGAAACCGGAGCCATGAACTCGCAGGGGGCCGACATCGAGGCCACGAGCTCCGCCCCACTGGGCTGGAGCCAGCGCCCGACACGGTCGCCCTGAACCTCGCGGTGCAGGATGTCCTGGACAATCCCGCCCATGGCACCGCCCTCAGGAAGGCGAGGAGCGAGATGGTGGAGATGCAGACGTCCGTCCAGGTATGCCCTTGATTTGCTTTTTTATCTTTCATGATCTTCAGTGAGGACACGCCAGCACACCCACTGGATGTAGCCCCTGAGTTCCAAGCCGGCTTCTGATACGCCTCCGTCGTATCTACTTTTCCAAACACTTTTGCCCTTGTTTTGGACTCTAACTTGTATGATTTGAATGGAACTAACCCGGACTGACGCTGTTTTCAGCAGAATTGCCATGGTGTTGTTTTATGTGCAGAATATAAAAGTTCTCGGAATGACCTGAAACTCCACGGAACACCTTAGAAAAAACAATAAAAAATCCTCGCCAAAGGTGAAGACCAGGGGGCCCACACCCTGTCCACGAGGGTGGGGGCGCACCCCCCTGGGCGCCCCCTACCTCGTGGGCCCCCTGGGGGCCCTCCGACGCCAACTCCAACTCCATATATTGGCTTTCGGGGAGAAAAAAAATCAGAGAGAAGAAATCATCGCATTTTACGATACGGAGCCGCTGCCAAGCCCTAATCTCTCTCGGGAGGGCTGATCTGGAGTCCGTTCGGGGCTCCGGAGAGGGGGATTTGTCGCCGTCGTCGTCATCAACCATCCTCCATCACCAATTTCATGATGCTCACCGCCGTGCGTGAGTAATTCCATCGTAGGCTTGCTGGACGGTGATGGGTTGGATGAGATTTATCATGTAATCGAGTTAGTTTTGTTAGGGTTTGATCCCTAGTATCCATTATGTTCTGAGATTGATGTTGCTATGACTTTGCTATGCTTAATGCTTGTCACTAGGGCCCGAGGGCCATGATTTCAGATCTGAACCTATTATGTTTTCATTAATATATGTGTGTTCTTGATCCTATCTTGCAAGTCTATAGTCACCTACTATGTGTTATGATCCGGCAACCCCGAAGTGACAATAATCAGGACCACTCCCGGTGATGACCATAGTTTGAGGAGTTCATGTATTCACTATGTGCTAATTCTTTGTTCCGGTTCTCTATTAAAAGGAGGCCTTAATATCCCTTAGTTTCCAATAGGACCCCGCTGCCATGGGAGGGTAGGACAAAAGATGTCATGCAAGTTCTTTTCCATAAGCACGTATGACTATATACGGAATACATGCCTACATTACATTGATGAACTGGAGCTAGTTCTGTGTCACCCTATGTTATGAATGTTACATGATGAACCGCATCCGGCATAGTTATCCATCACTAATCCGGTGCGTACGAGTTTTCCATATACTGGTTCTCGCTTATTTACTTTTCCGTTGCTACTATTACAATCACTACAAAATACCAAAAACATTACTTTTGCTGTCTTTACTTTTGTTACCGTTACCACTACTATCATATTACTTTGCTACTAAACACTTTGCTGCAGATACTAAGTTTCCAGGTGTGGTTGAATTGACAACTCAGCTGCTAATACTTGAGAATATTCTTTGGCTCCCCTTGTGTCGAATCAATAAATTTGGGTTGAATACTCTACCCTCGAAAACTGTTGCGATCCCCTATAGTTGTGGGTTATCAAGACTTTTTTCTTGCGCCGTTGCCGGGGAGCATAGCTCTATTCTTTGAGTCACTTGGGATTTATATCTGCTAGACACTATGAAGAACTTGAAAGACGATCGAACTACTATTTTGCCCTCAATTACGAGGGGAGGTAAGGAACTGCCATCTAGCCTTGCACTAGATTCTCCTTCTGTTATAAGTAAGCTTGCGACACCTAAACCTGTTACTGCTATTCATTATGACATGTCGCATGTTATTGATGATGCCACTTCTGCTATGCATGATACTTATGATGAAACTACTTCTATGCTTGATACTACTGTGCCCCTTGGTGAATTTCTTGATGAGAAAATTGCTAGGTCTAAAGAAAGAGAAATTATTGAACCTGAATACGATGATGATAGTGATGATGAAAATATGCCTTCTATTCCTGAGGGTTATCTTTTTGACGCATAATCTTCTACAGCTATTTTTGCTTGCCAGGATATATATGAACTTAAGAGGTTGCTAGTTAAATGGAGTAAAGAATCTTTTAGAGATAGAATGAGACCCGACCCTGCTTTTGCTACTTCACCTATCTGTGTTCCTGATAAGGATTATTATGATTTTTCTGTTGATCCAGATATAATTACTTTGCTTGAATCTGATCCTTTTTATGGCTATGAATCTGAAGCTGTTGTGGCACATCTTACTAAGTTAAATGATATAGCTGCCCTGTTTACTAATAATGAGAGATCGCGCTACCTTTATTTACTCAAAATATTTCCGTTCTCATTAAAGGGTGATGCTAAGATATGGTTTAATTCTCTTGATCCTGCTTGTGTGCAAAGTCCCCAGGATATGATTTATTACTTCTCTGCTAAATATTTCCCTGCTCATAAGAAACAAGCTGCTTTGAGGGAAATATACAACTTTGTGCAAATTGAAGAAGAGAGTCTCCCACAAGGTTGGGGGAGGCTTCTCAAGTTACTTAATGCTTTGCCTTATCATCCTCTTTAGAAACTTGAAATACTTGATATCTTTTATAATGGACTAAACGATGCTTCCAGAGATTACCTGGATAGTTGTGCTGGTTCTCTTTTCAGGGAAAGAACACCGGATGAAGCTGAAATTCTATTGAATAATATGTTGACAAATAAAAATAATTGGGAACCTCCTGAGCCACCTCCTGAGCCAGTTCCAGAGCCAATTACTGAGTCTATTCCTAAACCAACTCCGAAGAAGAGAGGTGTTCTATTTCTCAGTCCCGAAGATATGCAAGAGGCAAAGAAATCTATGAAAGAAAAAGGTATTAAAGCTGAAGATGTTAAGAATTTACCTCCTATTGAAGAAATACATGGTCTTAATTTACTGCCTGTTGAAGAAGTATATGATCTCAATTACTTATTTACTAAGGAACCTCCTAATCTCGATATCCCGACACAGGTAGTAAAGGTAAATTCTCTCTATAGATATGATAAAGCTGAAGTTCCTCCTACTAAAATTGCTAGTCAGTGCTTGGATGAGTTTGATGACTTTATGTTTAAGCAAGATGACTTTAATGCTTATTTTGGTAGACAATTAAAACAGAATACCTTTATGATTAAACGCTTGGGTGATTATATGGTTGATATTAGAGGTGAACTTAAACTTGTTAGCAAACATGCTTCTATGGTTACCACTCAAGTAGAACAAGTACTTAAAGCTCAGAAAGAAGTGCTTGATGAAATGAATAGTAAGAAAAATGATTATGCTGTTAGAGTGGCTACTAGACTGGTAGAATGACTTAGGAACCTTTGTATCCTGAAGGCCACCCTAAGAAAATCAAGCAAGATTCCTAGAGAAATAACATTGATGTACCTAGTTCTTCTAATAGGAAGAAAAAGAAAAATGATAGGACTTTGCAAACTTCTAGTGAACCTATTGCTGAACCACCTGAGAATCCAAATGATATCTCTATTTCTGATGCTGAAACACAATCAGGTGATGAACATGAACCTAGTGATAATGTTAATGATAATGTTCATGTTGATGCTCAACCTAGTAATGATAATGATGTAGTAGTTAAACCTGCTGTTTATCTTGATAACCCACAATCAAGGAATCAACATTATGATAAAAGAGACTTCGTTGCTAGGAAACATGGTAAAGAAAGGGAACCATGGGTTCAGAAACCCATGCCTTTTCCTCCGAAACCATCCAAGAAAAAGGATGCTGAGGATTTTGAGCGCTTTGCTGAAATGATTAGACCCATATTTTTGCGTATGCGATTAACTGATGTGCTCAAAACAAATCCTTATGCTAAGTATATGAAGGATATCATTACTAATAAAAGAAAGATACCTGAAGCTAAAATTTCCACCATGCTTGCTAATTATACTTTTAAGGGTGGAATACCAAAGAAACTTGGAGATCCAGGAGTACCTACTATACTATGCTCCAATAAGTGAAATTATGTTAAAACTGCTTTATGTGATCTTGGAGCCGCTGTCAGTGTTATGCCTCTCTCTTTATATCATAGACTTGACTTGAATAAGTTGACACCTGCTAAAATATCTTTGCAAATGGCTGATAAATCAGCTGCTATACCTGTCGATATTTGTGAGGATGTGCCTGTTGTAGTTGCGAACGTTACTATTTTAACGGACTTTGTTATTCTTGATATTCCCGAGGACGATAGTATGTCTATTCTAGGAAGACCTTTCCTTAATACTGCAGGGGCTGTTATTGATTGCACCAAAGGCAATGTCACTTTTCATGTTAATGGCAATGAGCACACGATACATTTTCCGAGGAAACAACCTCAAATTTATAGTATCAACTCCATTGGAAAAATTCCATTGATTATATTTGGAGGTTTTGAATTTCCTCTCCCTACTGTTAAGAAAAAGTATGATATTCTTATTGTTGGGGATTTTCATATCCCCGTTGAGGTAACTTAGTGTTATTCGAAATTTCTCCGGTTCCATGATTATTCGGAATGAGTTTGTTAACAAGACTTGATCAACCTTGTTAGTGGGTTCATTTTGATGATCACGAGATGGATGAAACTAGAAGCACAACCTTCTGTACCCTCTCTTTATATTTTCTGTTATTTAGTAGAAATAAAGTAAAATAGTATTTTTCTGTCTGTCTCCTGACTTATCCGTGCATTATAAAAATATCCCGAAAAGAAAAGTCCTCAGAATGCCATGCTAATTTAATATGATTTTTTCGGGAATATTTTGAGGATTTACTGTGCAAAAATTACTACGGGGGGAGCTGCCACCTGGTCACGAGGGTGGAGGGCGCGCCCTACCCCCCTGGGCGCGCCCCCCTGCCTCAAGGGCCCACGGTGGCCCTCCTCCACTTATCCTTGCACCCATCTTCTTCCTCTGCCTCACACAAACACGAAAAACCAACTCAAGCACGAGTTCTAGCCCCCATTGCTATGATTTTCAATCTCCTTGCTCAAAGCACCTCTCGCAAAACTACTTGGGGAGATTGTTCCTTGGTATGTGACTCCTCCATTGGTCCAATTAGTTTTTGTTCTAGTGCTTTATTCATTGCAAATTTGTGCTGCATAGGTGACCATGTTCTTGAGCTTGCATGTCAAATTTTTATGGTTCCAACTGGTTCCAATGCTTTATATAGGCCCTAGGCACTTATGGGAGTTGTTGCTATCAATTTTATCGAAGTTGGTTCACTTTTATTTGAAGTTACTAAAATTTTCAGATTGTTTCAGAAATAATGAAGAAATTTTTGAGGGGCTCATCGAGCCAAAGCTCTAAGGAAAAACAAAAGGAAGAAGAGCAGAAGCCCAAATTTAATTTGCCTCGCACCGCGAAGGTCCAGCCGTGTGAATGGCCTTCCGATGACTTCTTGAGGAGAGCTAGGATTTATGAAGATTTCTACTTATTGATTGAGAATGCTGGCCTCACCAACTTCCTCCGCGACCAACGTCATCAGTATCTCTTACTCACAAATACTTTCGTGCAAAACTTCTACTTTTTCCCTAAGAAATCACCTGCAACAGTAGAGTTTCATTTATATGACGTTGTTAAAGAGATGACATTTGCTGAACTCTACGAGGTTTGAAGAATACCCTTTGAGGGCACCTTAGATGAACCCCACTGTAACGAAGTAGAAGCTTTTATTAACACTATCACTGTGGGAGAAACCAGAAAGGTTTCTGATGCAAGGATCACTAGCATACATTTTCCTATTTTATGCTACTTTGCCTTATTTGCTAGTCGTTGCTTGATTGGATGCGGGAATTGTGGGAACCTTAGTATTCCTGATATTATTATTTAGTTACATGGTTTATACTGCAATAACTCTGTTAGTATGGGTGGAATTGTTGCTAGACGGTTAAGTCCGAACCGTTCTAAGGGCCCCATCTTTGGAGGCATTTATGCTTCACGCCTAGCTGAACATTTTGAAATACCTATTAGGGATGAGGAGAAAGAAGAAACAACGCTACCCCGTGCTTATTTAGATTATAAGAGTATGATAGCGCATGATTTTCTTGTTAAGAGTCGCGAAGGGGAGCTCAAATACAAATTATACTTTGATAAACATCACCCTGAGACTATTACTTTGCCTGCCCCTTCTTTGTTTAACCTATCCGAAGGTCCTCATATCATTCCGTGGTCGGCTGTTCAAGCCTATCGGAATCCTGCACCAGCCCCGGAACCGGAGCCACAAGATGAGCCTCCACGACTATCTATTTATTCTTGGGATCCAGAGGAGGTTGCCAGCCAGTGGCAGTCGGAGCCTTCTTCGTCACAGTATGACCCCAGCTTCACCTACGGGTATCCGCCAGGCTATCCCTGGCAATAGACCAACTTAGGCCAAAAGCCTAAGCTTGGGGGAGTACCTATTTCCCACCGACATTACATTCATGTTCACACACACACTCATTGCTAGATGTCGGTGCTCATACTCTTTCACTGTAATATCCATGCTAGTTTATTTTCTTTTTCCTGCTTTCTTCTTGTGTGTTTAATAAACCTTAAGAAAAAACCAAAAAAATTAGTAGTAGTTTATTTATTTGCTGTAGTAATTAAAAAGAAAACCCAAAAATATTTCCCGTTCTTCTTTTGCTTGTTGGGAGCTTTCCCGTGTAAATAGTTTTTATTTCTTTTCCTTTCTTTGGGAGTTGAGAAGACCATATTGAAAATGCTTAGTGGCTCTTATATGCATGATTCTTCTCTCTTGAGTTGAATGCTTGCAGATTCCAGCTTAGTCCAATGCACGTGCACTCTTATTATTATACACACCGTTCGGTCGTGCAAGTGAAAGGCAATAATGATGATATATGATGGACTTATTGGGATGAGAAAAGCTGGTATGAACTCGACCTCTCTTGTTTTTGTAAATATGTTGATTCATCGTTCCTGAGTTAGCTATTATGAAGTAGACATATTTGCAATGACATTTAGAGATTATAGTTGCTTGTGCCATGCTTGATTAGCTATGAGTTGTAATGGTTTACCTTGCGTGCCAACATGCTATTAGAATGATTATGATGTGGTATGATGGGATGGTATCCTCCTTTAAATGAATTGAGTGACTCGACTTGGCACATGTTCACGCATGTAGTTGAAGCAAATCAACATAGCCTTCATGATATTTATGTTCATGGTGGATTATATCCTACTCATGCTTGTATTCGGTGTAAATTAATTTTAATGCATGTTTACGACTATTGTCGCTCTCTTAGTTGGTCGCTTCCTAGTCTTTTGCTAGCCTTCACCTGTACTAAGCGGGAATACT
>NW_021267216.1:39433-40405 GCF_002162155.2 Triticum dicoccoides
AAGATATCGTCGTCTGTAAGTTGTTGTGTTGACAATGAAAGTATGCCGCTCAAAATATAATTTATCTCTACTTCAAAATCGAGCTCTGGCACTTCTACAAATCCCTGCTTCCCTCTGCGAAGGGCCTATCTATTTACTTTCATGTTGAGTCATTGCCCTTCTTATTAAAAAGCACCCGCTGGAGAGCACACTGTCGTTTGCATTCATTATAATTGGTTTATATTGGGTATGACTTGACTGGATCTCTTTTACCACGAATTACAATGTTTAGTCAGTCCTTGATCTTTAAAGGTGCTCTACATTTATGTTTTGCGGTCTCAGAAAGGGCTAGCGAGATACCATTTTGTTATATCATGTTATGATTATTTTGAGAAAGTGTTGTCATCCGAGTTTTGCTATTATAGCTCGCTAGCTGATTATGCTATTGATATGAGTAATTGTGAGACCAACGTGTTATTGTGAGTATGGTTAGTTCATAATAATTGCTGAAACTTGAATGCTGGCTTTTCATGTTTACAACAACAAGAGCAAACAGAGTTTGTAAAAGTTTTTCTTTTCCTCTTTCAGTTTGTCAACTGAATTGCTTGAGGACAAGCAAGGGTTTAAGCTTGGGGGAGTTGATACGCCTCCGTCGTATCTACTTTTCCAAACACTTTTGCCCTTGTTTTGGACTCTAACTTGTATGATTTGAATGGAACTAACCCGGACTAACGTTGTTTTCAGAAGAATTGCCTTGGTGTTGTTTTATATGCAGAAAATAAAAGTTCTCGGAATGACCTGAAACTCCACGGAACACCTTAGAAAAAACAATAAAAAATCCTCGCAAAAGATGAAGACCAGGGGGCCCACACCCTGTCCACGAGGATGGGGGGCGTGCCCCCCCTACCTCGTGGGCCCCCTGGTGGCCCTCCGACGCCAACTCCAACTCCATATATTGGCTTTCGGGGAGAAAAAAAATCAGAGAGAAGAAAT
>NW_021267216.1:41909-43455 GCF_002162155.2 Triticum dicoccoides
GAGCAGCTACAGCAACCAGCCTTGTTCCACAGACCACAAAATTAGGAAATAGATTTAAAAACATGTCATTCATGTGGACCAGTAATCACTGAGTTGGAGGGGAAACTGCAGTTTCTCTCAGGCTGGAACTACAACGTGCTAAAACAACCCTAAGTGGTTCCATTCATGTGGAAGAATACAGCTCAGGTGCTAAACCTGAAAACAATATGATGTGCAGAAACTAGATTTAATTTAGTATTATAGGAACTTGAATTTTGTTCACAGGTTAATCCAACCCAAGTAAAAATAGGCTAAATAGAACGGATAACTCCATCTTCTCTGTTAAGGCTGAAAAGAGAAGGCAGCCATCACAGTGATCTTCTCCGTTAAGGCTGTGGGGGATTGAAGGATTGGTAAGATCTGCTCGGTTTTGTTGATTTGAAAGCTAAAGTTCGAAGTGAGTTGTGCAACATCACAGTGATCACAGAGTACAACACTGCTAGCTAGTCATCTGCCCACGACTTCATAGAAAAAAGAAAAGTAATGTCCACATATGACTCTTGTGCTGTCAAAATCTGAAACTAGGCATCCTTCTAAATTATAAGTACATTTCATGATTTTGACACTCATCACTTGTCAGACCCGGGATCCCGTATCTATGCACTCGTAGGAATACTACAGATAATTGAGTTTTTATCAACACTTGGAGAAAGCACAGTAAAAGGTGTTAAATGTTCCACAGAACAAAACTTTGTGGCTCAGGTAGCTAGCCTAACATAGCCGCACTGAATAATCATCTCAAACCGCAGACAAAATGACGCATTCTAATCTAGTGTTGCCTTCTATTCTCAGGGAAGCAAGGGTATGTTGTAGCCACAAGCTAACAGTAAACCAGGAACCTTAAACTTAACAGGGAAGAAAACTCCGACATAAGAATTCTCTGTCGAAGGATTACTGGTCTGGTATGGGGGCCAAGGACACCATTGATGAAGGTGGCACTCAAGGTGGAGGCAGCATACCCGAATCCAAGGGCCTGAAACACTGATATATATGAAGGAGATCAATTGCACGTGAGAAAGAATCCGAGCATCAACCGGATAATAAGTTGGAGAAATCTTTCTGAAAGACTGAAACAGAACGCGGGGAACAGAAAGAAAGTGAATGGGGAAAAAAATTCACTCACCTGCGTATGTCTCGGAGAAGGTGATGACGCCGTCCTTATCGCCGTCGAAGAAGGCCGCGTGCTTCTGCAGCGCCGTCATGCCGCCGGTGCCCGAAGCATCGCCATACCCTGACATCTCTGACATCTCGAAGCCGTGCGCGTTGACGAGCAGCCGCCCTTGGCGACTAGACGATGGTGGCGTGCCAAGGGAAGAGAGTGGGGGAGGGGAAGAGGGTGTGGCGCCGCCCGTGGCGAGGGCATCGAGGGTGGGGAGAACACCGGTGGGGGAGACCGAAGACGGGCAGGGAGGTCACCGGTGGCTGCCAGATCGGGAGAGGGTGTCGGTGTACTAGAGTAGGGGTACCCTAGTATCCCGAACTCGTGCACGGGCAGTTGCAGCGCCCC
>NW_021267217.1:0-1074 GCF_002162155.2 Triticum dicoccoides
CTAAACGCGTTAGCCATAGTAGTAGAAGTAATAGTTGGCGAGCAACTTCATGGAGACACGATGATGGAGATCATGATGATGGAGATCATGGTGTCAAGCCGGTGACAAGATGATCATGGAGCCCCAAGATGGAGATCAAAGGAGCTATGTGATATTGGCCATATCATGTCACGTTTATTATTTGATTGCATGTGATGTTTATCATGTTTTGCATCTTGTTTACTTAGAACGACGGTAGTAAATAAGATGATCCCTCACAATAAATTCAAGAAGTGTTCCCCCTAACTGTGCACCGTTGCGACAGTTCGCTGTTTCAAAACACCACGTGATGATCGGGTGTTTTATTCAGACGTTCACATACAACGGGTGTAAGACAGATTTACACATGCAAACACTTAGGTTGACTTGACGAGCCTAGCATGTACAGACATGGCCTCGGAACACAGATGACCGAAAGGTCGAGCATGAGTCGTATAGAAGATACGATCAACATGAAGATGTTCACCGATGTTGACTAGTCCGTCTCACGTGATGATCGGACACGGTCTAGTTTAACTCGGATCATGTAATACTTAGATGACTAGAGGGATGTCTAATCTAAGTGGGAGTTCATTAATAATTTGATTAGTTGAACTTAATTATCATGAACTTAGTCTAAAATCTTTGCAATATGTCTTGTAGATCAAATGGCCAATGTAGTCCTCAACTTCAACGCGTTCCTAGAGAAAACTAAGCTGAAAGACGATGGCAGCAACTATACGGACTGGGTCCGGAACCTGAGGATCATCCTCATAGCTGCCAAGAAAGATTATGTCCTACAAGCACCGCTTGGTGACGCACCCGTTCTCCCTGCAGAACAAGATGTTATGAACGCTTGGCAGGCACGTTTCGATGACTACTCCCTCGTTCAGTGCGGCATGCTTTACAGCCTAGAGCCGGGGCTCCAAAAGCGTTTTGAGAGACATGGAGCATATGAGATGTTCGAAGAGCTGAAAATGGTTTTCCAAGCTCATGCCCGGGTCGAGAGATATGAAGTCTCCGACAAATTCTTCAGCTGTAAGATGGAGGAAAACA
>NW_021267218.1:0-1881 GCF_002162155.2 Triticum dicoccoides
ATTTCTTTGCTTCGTGTGGACCAAGGCAAAAGCAGTCCAATTCCTCTCACAGCCACTTGAAGAGACACACTGTGAAACAATTCTCAATGCCCACTTCTGCAAATTAGGAACTTCCCCTCCAAACTGGAACCACCACTCAGCTGCATGGTTAAAACAAAGTTAGAGATGCTGAAATGAAGTTGCAACATGAGGCAATAGAGCTAATCAATGGAGATAAGTATCGTGGTTTACTTGGTGCCATTCTTTCTGCGGAAGAGCGTGCCAAACTATGCCTAAACCTCCCACGACATTCCCTATAAGTGCTGATTTCATTGATAGCCAAAAGAGCGCTCTCAGGGTCTGCTATCTTCTCGATGACATCCGTTAGTGCAGAAGCATATTCTGGAAGGTTGCTCAAATTCACCCGATAATGTGTGAACGGATCAAGGACAGCAGCTGTATAAGAAAAGGAGAATCAAGAGAAGTTAATAACCATAAGAAAAAAGCAACAAAATTTCAGTTTCATTAACTTAGTATCTACCTGCAACCATTAGTGTCTCATTTTGCATATCTTCCATCCTCGGGGACACCTTGCTCATGACTCTATCTAACATCTGTGACCCACCACCAAGATGAGAACTCATCTTTTGTATGGCTGTCATCATAGTCTTCTTGAAACCAGATAGAGTACATTTCTTTTGTGTATCAGCATATCTGAGGGCTACATAGAGTGGCTCAAGCAAATCAAGAACCCATTCTAAGGCTGTCCACCACATGTTACTGGATAGCAACTCTTCAGCAAACACATGGTCCGCATCATTCTTCCAAATACTGTTCTTCCAGTCGTCGGACACCATCCATTTCCTAAATTTATCTTTCTTCTCCAAATAACTCTCAAGGAACATAAACACAGTTCCAAACCGGGTGGCATTTGGTTTAATCAACTCACCACCAACGTTCTTCCTCATGCTATCATGTAGGTTGTTGTGATTATAAAAAAACCTACAGATTTGCTTGGCACTTTTGACTATCACATCAACCTCAGGAAACTTACCTATGTCTTTAAGCATTAGATTAACCGTGTGGGCTGCACATGGCTGCCAAACAATATGACTGAATTCTGGTTGTTCAACAAGAGTTTTACAAGCTTTCTTGTAATTTGAGCCATTATCAGTAACAATCTGAACTACATTTTCGTGGCCTATCTCTTCAACAACAACCTGTTTAATCTCTCTATAGAGAAATTCTGCAACGTAGACAAAGTACTCTATTATAAACGTTTGGCTTCCTCAACTTGAAATGCATCATGATATCAAATAAAAACAGAACAAATATGCTAGAATTAATAACAAAACAGAAATATAGAGCATCATAGTAGAAAGAATTGCAATAGTCATAATTAACCAGAAATAACCCTTTCTCAAAAAATCTAACCTGAATTTTGAGACTGGCCAGAAGCATCAATGGATTTATGGAAGAACATCCGTGTATTGCAATAGACCATGAAATTGATAAGACTCATGCCAGTAGGCCTAGTCCAGGAGTCACACATAACAGTTACACCATAGTTCTTCCAATCTTGCTTGAATAGCTTCAGCCACTCTCGAGACTCTTCATAATTTTTGTCTAAATACTTCCCATCAATCTCTTTTCCAGTTGGAATAGGAGCAGCACCAAGATTTTGAGTGATCTTCATGGCAGCCTGAAAATATGGACAGTCAGCTTTTCGACCAGCGATGTCATTTGCATGAAAAAACTTCGCCCAAGCTTGGCCAACAGCATCCCTTGAGCTGCTATCCATAGCAGTGCTGATCTTGGGTTGCATTGATACTTTGTTGCTCGACAATTGCTTGTCAAAGTAGGCTGTGATACTCTGTTTCCCAAGGGAAACGTGAACACCAC
>NW_021267219.1:0-7299 GCF_002162155.2 Triticum dicoccoides
TATAAGTTGTTCTAACATGCATGAAAATGGTACAGATGGATTCCTTGAATTTTTCTGATAATTTTTCATATATAAATTATTTAATTTGGAGTTACGGTTGAATTTCTATGATTTTTAGAAGTTTTAGCTATTTTCTGGAATTTCCTGAATATAATAAAATAAACTAAATTCCAGAAAATGAATATTGCGTCAGCATGACATCACCTTGACGTCACAGGTCAACAGGGGCTGGTCCGGTCAAACCTGACGTGTGGGGACCACACGTCAGTGACACAGTTAACTAACCTAAGTTTAATTAGAGCCTGGGCCCGCATGTCAGTGTCCTATCTACTTAACTAAGTTAGTTAACACTAACTTAACCTGGTACTAATTAAACAGGGGGGGCTGGGCCCACACGTCAGTCAGAGAGAGGGGAGGGTCAACCGGGCAGTGGGGTCAACCCACGCCGGTCAAGGGTCAACGGTCGCCGGCGTTTAGCCGCCGGCGAGTCCCGACGCGGTGGTGCGCTGCGGAAATGGCCTACAGAGCGCCGTTTGGCGCGCGGAGCACGACTACGGGATGCGGACGCTCGTCTGCATCCAACCAGGGTGGTGGCGCGGCCGGGGAGTGGCCGGAGAGTGGTCGGCGACGAGCTGTAGCGGCGGCCGGAGTTCGGATGAGTTGCGGGTTTGGTGTTGCAGCGCGCAAACGAACCAACTAACGCGCTAGCCATGCTCTGTGTGCAGCCTCGAGTTCGTTGGACGCTGGTGCGCGACCAAATGGTCACCGGAGTGACGCCGGCGTCGAGCTCGTGCGGCGGTGGGTTTCGGCCTTGATGGAATCAGCGGCCAGAGCGGGAGATAGGGCACGGGGAGAGGGGAAATCGGGTCAAAGGCTCACCGCGGAGCTGCAGGGAGGGTTAGTGGGCTCGGGGGCGCGCCGGAGTGGCCGAATCGACGGAGAAGGGCGCCGGGGCCGAAGATTGGAGATGATGACGATGGCGGCTGCTCGGGGCCCTTCTGGTCGCGTGAGACGGCGAGGAGGACGAGGGCGGAATAGCGGAGCTTTGGGAGGCGTCGGGGAGGCGAGACGGTGGCTGTGGCCGCGCGAGCGCTGGTCGGCGGCGACGGCCTCCATTCGGTCGCGGGAGGGGAAACAGAGGAGCGAGGGGGAGGGAGGTCCAGAGAGCGAGGGAGAAGTGGGAGGGGGTCGGGGGCTGCGTGGCGTCGCGGGAGGAACCAGGGGAGGAGGAGGCAGCCAGGCAGGGAGGAGGTGGCCTCCTCGGCCGCGCGCGTGCGAGCACGTAGCTGCTCCCACTGGCAAGAGGAAGACGATAGGGGGGGTGGAGATGGGCTGGGCTGGCCAGGTGGGCCTGGTGGGCTGCAGAGGTAAGTCCAGGTAAGGTTTCTCTCCTCTGTCTTTTATTTCTGTTTTTTTTATTTTCTGTAGTTTGTTTTGATTTAGTTTTAGACACTAAATCATTTTAATAAATTCTGTAGGGTTTTATGTGGCTTGCTAAAATATATACAAAGCCACTCACAACTTCCAGAATTATTTGGAGTCATATTTAATATATATTAAATATAAATCCAAAGCAAATAGTTATTGGATTAATTCAAATGGCCCAAAATAATTAACTCTGAGATACCAAAAATATTGTTTTGAGTTTTACCTCTTTGCAATATTTTCAGAGACTAAGAGGAACATTTTTTTGGACTTCTTTGAGGAGATTTTAATGTTGATCATTTTTAGAAGGTTTCTGAGGCTTTGAAAATTCCTCAATTCAAATTTCATTTGAAATAAAACATGATGCTCACATGAGGTCTAGCCTAGTGCATTACCAGAAGCTAGGGATGTGACAACTCACCCCCACTAAACAAGAATCTCGCCTCGAGATTCAAGCGTAGGGTAAGGTGAAGGGGTAACGCAGACTAGTATAATCTTCACGATCCAGTTGCACTTCAAATGGACGTTGATTCGTCCACCATCATTGTCTCGAAGTCTTGCTCTGAGAACTCCAGCTAACATGACAACGAGAGGAAAGGAAAGACCCTAAAAGAATTGTTCCTCTCGAAGGTCGAACAACTCAGGATTAACCCACGGAATGAGACATAACAACATCTCTCGAGCTGAGAGACGAAGCACACCTCTAGAGGGATGGAGTGGAACAGATGACGAGGGTTCACTAGGTAGACAACAATTTCACGCTTAAGAGGGTGGTGAACGGTTGTCAACGTAGCGAAGAGTTGAGTTTCCATAATACCATAACGATGCACCTTAGGGAAGGTGACTCATAGAAATATCCCCTTAAGTGGCAAAAAGAATTACCTTTGATTCAGAGATCATTGAGACTCTTTAAACCAGCTTAAGGCAAATCATAATCGATCATTTAGAGGGGTTCGGTAGAATGGCATACCCGAACTTGGATGATGTGGATTACCTTGTTGAAGACAACGTAATGGATGAATTTGCTTATCACCGGAAATGGAAGAGACCCATGGTAGAATGGCACATTGGCGGTGCAAGCTGGGAACAAAATGCAAATGCTGGGAATGATTCTGGTAACTGGGGAGAGGCTCAACAATGAAGAGTTATTCCACTATTGGAATGGTTATAGCATAACCGAGGAAACTGAGAGCGCTATACAGTTAATGCCGACGATCAAACCTAGCACTTGCGCGTGCTCTCAAGAACTTGAGCAATTCCATAATCATCAAGGTTTTACCAACATCCGTGTCAAGGGTCCGGTAACACAACTTACTACCATGATGAATGGTGATGGAGGATGCAGATGCAAAGGAAGATAACACCTTCTCAGATTTCACCCTTGGCGGGGCCAAGAAAATAAAATCTGGATGATCGACCGAGAGACATTTAGCACTCCGCTTCTAATGTTCTCCTTGATGTGCTAGTGTAACCCATTCATAGATATGGTTTGATATCTAAAACATCAAGTAAAAAGGTCGGACTTCGGGAACACAAAAATCCATAGGGCAACTAGGGAGTAAATCCTACGAAATCCCTATGGGGGGGTGGCCAACTTCCTCAAACAAGATACTATAATAATAGGTCTACCGGATGGGTGTGTTGGCCACGACATCCACCTTACCAGTTATCGAGAGACCAATATTATAGTTCTTAGGGAAATGTTCCAACCATCATATCTGCCTGAGATTCAGCTCTGGTTGGTGTTAGGATATTCCAGGCTCATCGAGTCTTAGGAAGAAAAATGAAAGTTTGCAACACAAATCGACGAGATGACGTTGCGGGATTCTCGGGAGATGAACTACGATAGCAAGCTCCAAAACATGAGCTGGTTCTGCTACAAACATGTGAACACGTTGTCCCAGACAAGCATGACCACGTGGTAGTCTTATAATAAAACACTACCGAGTTCAGGAGGGGGAACCATCAACGAGGGTATCGAAGTCCTTACATAAGTCCGGATTAGCTCTTATGAAGGAACTTCTTCTCCTTGAACAAATCAATCAGTGGCTTGGTGTGCTAGGGATACATATAGATTGAAGGTTGCAAGTCTTCAAACCACAGCATTCTTCGCACGTGTGCATGACTGATTTGGAATGATTCCAAAGAAAGCAACATTGACTTTCTCGAATCCACGGCGGCAACTTGCAACAGATGCACATGAATTAAAGGAAGTCACTACCTTCATCCAAACATATGCTTCATGAGCTAGCATGAACAAATGCTTTCAAAAGTTTCCAACACTAGCTTAATGTTCAACAACATCATGGAGGAGATAAGGATGTTGCCAATGGGCTCAACAACAATTCATCTAGGTTTCCTTTTAAAAGGAATTCCATAGTTAAGTGAACACGGTGATAGCATTGGTCAGACCAAAGATGTAATGGTGTATGCTCGAGGGATCAACCACGAATAAGACAACATTACGAGCATCGTTGGTACTGATTTGATTGGATGATAGCCCATACTCAATCAAAGGTTTGGGTAAGATAATAGATCCAACAATTGTTCACAAGGACCAATTGATGAAGATATCACCTTTCTTCAACACACACACACACACAAAAAGATATCCCTTAACATGAACTAAGTCGGACAAGCTTTTATCTTCCAACTCTCCAAGTTGTTGTTTAGCTTATCCAACTAGCTCAGGGTATCCAACACGGATTCTTGGAGAAGGGGTGGTTTACAGGAATAAACCAACTTGATCACGAACTCAACATAGCGGTCAGGTGACAACCTGGTAATACTTCTGAGAAGATATTCAGAAAATCACGAACCACCGGTATGTTACTAAGCTCGAGAACAATCTTGCTTTTCAGGGCAAGACGATATGATCAATAGAGCAAGGATTTGAAATAATCCTAACTCATCGATCCAGGAGTGAACCAGGAGAATGGACTAGGTAGCATGATCAACCTTAGAATGATGATTCAAAACCAACACGCTAAGAATGAAATTATTGTCCTTTAACTACCCAGCAACGAGGTTGCTAGGCGTATTGATTTCACACATCACGATTCACTTGTCGACATTCCAGTTATAACCACACGGAACCGAGGAATGAGTAATGATGGTGAGAAGTATCACTACGTCAAAATTCATGAGAGTTGGTGCAGTTCTCATGACAATTCTGACATAAAGGGGGTAATACTCCAAGGTAGAACAGAACCAAAAGCTGGGCTGGCATTTTGATCTGCGGAGCACAATTGCTTTGACCCAATCCTAGATATGGAAGAGGTACTGGAGTTTGTTTCTCCTAGTCATTCTGCGATAGAATGGCTTGACGGACCACAAGAGTAATAGGCATCGATAAACGAACGCACGCATACTCTTGACTATCAATTGATAGACGAGGGTCAGAATGCAACTAAAGAGAACAACTCAAAGGAACATATAATTTTCTGAGTTGTGGATGCATAGATTAGTATGTCGAACCAAGTTCAACATATTTCTTCCGGATAACCCATGCAGAAAGGTAGAACTGGCAGAGTCACGATTTATGAATGGAGAACTCCTCAAGAATAATCCTGTTGTGATATTTCAGTTCAACGAGGAACTTCTGCCATAAGTAGTTCATGGTATTTGGAAGAAGAAGATACCACGGACTTCAAGGACTATCGCAAAGGTTACTAATATCCTAAAGGCGCTAGCAATTACTATCAACATGAAGTAGGTAGAGTGAATCTCGGGTTCAAGAACCCAGGAACAGAATACCTACTACTAAGTAGCATCACGGAATGCTTTCGAGAATAAAGGCCAGAATCTCACACTGGGAACACAAAATGTTGCTAGATTACTAGGTGACTCCCTAAATACCTAGGGTCATAATAGTAACTCCAACATAAATGTCAAGGCAATAGAATACCTCAACTCAACAATTAGTGTGATTGAGCTGGCATAAAGGAGCATCGAAACCAGAGGGAAAGGATTTTGCAAATGCATCAGACTGTTTAGAAATCTGGAATGACTCGGACAGCATAACGGCTGTAAATGCTCAGAAAAGACTTGAGACATTCACAAAAATGGTGGCATAATCACTCAGAAGCACAATATCAAGATTTCGAGATCAACAATTAACATACGGAAGTAGTAGAAACTGAACTCAAGCTTAAATCCAACAATCTTATAAGTCTACGGATTAGTAATACGTGATCCTGATAGAAAGAAGAGATAGCCTAGTTCTTAATCCCCGTAGAAGAGAAGATGATGACTCGGATCAGAAGGCCATGAGGTATAAGGAGTAAAAAGAGCCTTACGTTCCATCCCACAATCAATTCCCTTATATAACTAAAGAATTTCTAGACTCAACTTCGACCAGTTTGGCTTGGTAATCCTACAGGCAGTCAAGCTCTGATACCAATGCTGTCAGGACCCCGACTCAATGCCACATCGATCTAGCATGCAACACCTCATATCACTTTGCGGCCTCACGCACGGTATTCCCACGGGTGTCGCCTTACCTTAGCCCGGGACCGTTTGCGCCTTTTGGCACACGTATATGACGGTGTCGCTAGCATCCATATGATAAGGAGCCCGGGCTGACATGGCTAGTCGTAAACCCAAAGTGGCACAGACTTACAGGGACAGGCATTCATGACCCAGCATCGAACGTGTCGGTCATCAGCGAGTGAATCCAGGCTGTAGCACTGGGCTAGCAGGACTCCGGTGAACCGGGCTGTAGCGGGCTAACAGGACTCTGGTATTCATCGCGTGACATTTCCCCGAAGGGACAGACACAGGAACGAAGAAGGACACATGCCGGCCAGCCTAAGTGTTCCGGAGCAGTAGCAAGCTACCATGGCTCAGTGAAACACTAGGAGACATTTCCCCGTAAGAGAGGCTACTAAAGATAAACAACTAGATGGTCAGATCCCACACATACCAAGCATTTCAATAGCATACACACAATATGCTCGATATGTGCAAATACAACATGGCATCACAACATGACTCTACGACTCAAGTAATTTATTCAATAGGCTCCGAGGAGCGAGATATTACAATCATGGATCTCATGACCCAACACTCAGAGCATACAAGTCAAAGCACAAGCGGAAGCTATCATGTCTGAGTACAGACATCTATAAATGAAAAAGGCTGAGAAGCCTGACTATCTACCAGATCCTGCCGAGGGCACAAGATCGTAGCTGAGGTAACAAGCTAAACGTCGAAGTCCACGCGGAACTACTAGTGAGACCGAGTCTCTCTGCAAAACATAAAATAGGCAAACGTGAGTACAAATGTACCCAGCAAGACTTACATCAGAACTAACTACATATGCATCATTTTCAACAAGGGGATGGTGGGGTTTAACTGCAGCAAGCCAGCTTTGACTTGGTGGCTATCCTAAACTACGACTTCAAGTGACTCTTTTGAGGTGGCGCACACGAGTCCACATATTCACCAACCAATACACCACTATGGATCCGCTCCCGTCTCCCTACGAGAACGCCATCCATAGTACTCACGCTTATCTTGCGTATTTTAGAGTATCCACTTTCACTTGTCTATGAACTGATATAGGCAACCCAGAAGTCCTTTACCGCGGACACGGCTATTCGAATAGATGATGTTAACCCTGCAGGGGTGTACTTCTTCATACATGTTTCCACCACTTAGCGTCTGCACACGACATGTGCTCGGCAGACTTCAAGCGAAAGCCGACGTGGGTGTAGACCACGACCTACCTAAACACTCAAGTCTCTAGTCCAGGTTTATCGCCTATTCGGGTTCCATCCATGAGGAGATCCGGCCGGAGTTTCGCTCACAGCCCCAAACGATGTGAACAGGGTTCCGTGACACCAAACGGGCGCCCGATTTACCCGGCCACGT
>NW_021267220.1:0-782 GCF_002162155.2 Triticum dicoccoides
GTACTGGAAAAAAATTATATGAGACCAGGTCTCACGGTTAGCAGGTGAGACCCGCCTTGATGGATGACACGTGGCATTCATCAGGATGGGTCTCACCTGCTAATCCGTAAGACCTGATCTCATAGAATTCTTTTCCCCAAGTACTGCACTGCCGCAATAAAATAGATCCAAATATTCGATTCTTAGCTCGAATTGATTCATTACATTCTCTCATTGATACACACTAAAAGATCTGATTGCAACGTCTGTCATTGGTACACATTTTTTTTACGTAAAGGGGTTCCTTGCTTTACTAATTCATCAGTACAGGAAAACGCATCTCTCTCTCTCTCTCTCTCTCTCTCTCTCTCACACACACACACACACACACACACACACTTAAGCACACATATATTTGTAAAAGGAGTAGTATATCGTGAGTTGGTATAAACGTTGCGCCGGAGCTAGCAACTAAAGTTGTAGCAGGCATCTAATTTTTTTCATGGCTGGAATGTAAACTAATTAATACTCACCCTTTTTAAATAAGGTCTATTTTGTTTTTGGAAATTCATTCTTTGACCTACAATATTCGATCAGTACATAAAATTGTTGATATGAGATTGATCTCCAAAAGCATTTTCTTATTGTTGTGGTCCAATAAAATATATTAACCGATAGTTCTGAAAGAAATTTATGGTCAAATCATGGATGTTGGTGGTCAAAATTCGCCTTATAATTTGAAATGGATGAACTATAATATGGTGATGACCTTTAATCTTCTAATTAGTACCAGTAAAAAAATC
>NW_021267221.1:0-2250 GCF_002162155.2 Triticum dicoccoides
GGATGAATGCGGCCATCGCGGTGGGCGCGCTCGCGTCCGAGCATTGCGGCTGGCGCGTGGCCCTGGAGGCCTGTGCCGAGTCGCAGCGACGGCGGCGCTCTGGGATGGGTCTCGAGCTACGTCAAGGACCCCGTCTCGCTGCAGCGCCGCTATCCCTGCTCCTGACGCCGCACTGGCTTGAGCATCTCGCCATGGCCGCCTCCCGCTGCAGCTCAGCAGGCGTGGTCTGTGTGCACGCGCGGCAAGGGGGACGATGACCACAGCCACCTAGCTTCTCTGTATTCACGACGATGTCGACGAGCACCGACTGAGGATCAAAGTTCCGCCAGAAGACACGCACGTACAGGGATGGCTTGATGTATTCCTGAACTAGTACACGATGTTAGTAATCCAAACATGTTAGAATAGAAATAGGAAAGTTTATTTGAGTCGGTTTGCCTTTCCATGTAATAATAGGCGTCATGTACTAGTATGGCAGGAGTAGTAGTACTAGTTGAGATCGATCAGGATTGATAGTCTCTACTCCTAATGGAGCAGTTGGTAGTCTCGCTTCCAGGTTTTTTTTCGTCCCACCACTTTCGTTCGGTTTTTTTTATAGGTTAACCGTCGTAGATTTTTTTCGATGTTGGTTTCTTATTCACCGGTTTATTTACCCCTCAGCTCTTTCCTTTTAAATCAGCACTTTCCAAACATGCACGCAATCACGGATCTAAATTTACTAACTTATCCAAATCAACTGATACCTTCCATTATTGCAAATTTCTTTAGGAAACAAATAATATATTTTAAGGAAACAAATAAAAGATTTTAAAGACGCATCATACTTTACTAACAATCACTAAAAATCAAATCTAAATTAATTAACCTTACATTAAATCACTCAATCACTTTAATTAGAAAACATTTTCTTTCCTAACTGCACCCCGCTTAGTGTGCACATAACAATTCGAAGTAATTAGAGTCACATGATTGAATCCATTTATTTAGAGTGACATGATTGCGTTCCGGGATGGAGGCCATGATTTCGTCGAGGTCGTTGCTGCCTCCTACACTCAGGGTGTGTCGCCGAGATCGAGGCGAGCATGAGGAGCTGTGGCCACCGCCATGGTCACCCCATCGCGGGGGATGGAGCACGCCGTCGGCCTACAGCTTGTGGAGATCACTGTTGCTCTTCAGGTCGCGTGGTGACCGGATCTTGCCGATGTGTCCCTCCCCGACAACCTCACCACTTTCGTCCATTTTTTTCGTAGGTTAACCGTCATAGATTTTTTTCGATGCTGGTTTCTTATTCACCGGTTTATTTACCCCTCAGCTCTTTCCTTGCAAATCAGCACTTTCCAAACGTGCACGCAATCACGGATCTAAATTTACTAACTTATCCAAATCAACCGATACCTTCCATTATTGCAAATTTCTTTAGGAAACAAATAATAGATTTTAAGGAAACAAATAAAAGATTTTAAAGACGCATCATACTTTACTAACAATCACTAAAAATCAAATCTAAATTAATTAACTTTACCTTAAATCACTCAATCACTTTAATTAGAAAACATTTTCTTTCCTAACTGCACCCCGCTTAGTGTGCACATAACAATCTGAAGTAATTAGAGTCACATGATTGAATCCATTTACTTAGAGCGACATGATTGCGTTTCGGGATGGAGGCCATGATTTCGTCGAGGTCGTTGCTGCCTCCTACACTCAGGGTGTGTCGCCGAGATCGAGGCGAGCATGAGGAGCCGTGACCACCGCCATGCTCACCCCATCGCAGGGGATGGAGCACGTCGTCGGCCTACAACTTGTGGAGATCACTGTTGCTCTTCAGGTCGCGTGGTGACCGGATCTTGCCGATGTGTCCCTCCCCGACAACCTCACCACTTACGTCTGTTTTTTTGTAGGTTAACCATTGTAGATTTTTTTCGATGCTGGTTTCTTATTCACCGGTTTATTTACCCCTTAGTTCTTTCCTTGCAAATCAGCACTTTCCAAACGTGCACGCAATCACGGATCTAAATTTACTAACTTATCCAAATCAACCGATACCTTCCATTATTGCAAATTTCTTTAGGAAACAAACAATAGATTTTAAGGAAACAAATAAAAGATTTTAAAGACGCATCATACTTTACTAACAATCACTGAAAATCAAATCTAAATTAATTAACCTTACCTTAAATCACTCAATCACTTTAATTAGAAAACATTTTCTTTCCTAACTGCACCCCGCTTAGTGTGCACATAACAATC
>NW_021267222.1:0-4911 GCF_002162155.2 Triticum dicoccoides
GATTGTTATGTGCACACTAAGCGGGGTGCAGTTAGGAAAGAAAATGTTTTCTAATTAAAGTGATTGAGTGATTTAAGGTAAGGTTAATTAATTTAGATTTGATTTTCAGTGATTGTTAGTAAAGTATGATGCGTCTTTAAAATCTTTTATTTGTTTCCTTAAAATCTATTGTTTGTTTCCTAAAGAAATTTGCAATAATGGAAGGTATCGGTTGATTTGGATAAGTTAGTAAATTTAGATCCGTGATTGCGTGCACGTTTGGAAAGTGCTGATTTGCAAGGAAAGAACTAAGGGGTAAATAAACCGGTGAATAAGAAACCAGCATCGAAAAAAATCTACAATGGTTAACCTACAAAAAAACAGACGTAAGTGGTGAGGTTGTCGGGGAGGGACACATCGGCAAGATCCGGTCACCACGCGACCTGAAGAGCAACAGTGATCTCCACAAGTTGTAGGCCGACGACGTGCTCCATCCCCTGCGATGGGGTGAGCATGGCGGTGGTCACGGCTCCTCATGCTCGCCTCGATCTCGGCGACACACCCTGAGTGTAGGAGGCAGCAACGACCTCGACGAAATCATGGCCTCCATCCCGAAACGCAATCATGTCGCTCTAAGTAAATGGATTCAATCATGTGACTCTAATTACTTCAGATTGTTATGTGCACACTAAGCGGGGTGCAGTTAGGAAAGAAAATGTTTTCTAATTAAAGTGATTGAGTGATTTAAGGTAAAGTTAATTAATTTAGATTTGATTTTTAGTGATTGTTAGTAAAGTATGATGCGTCTTTAAAATCTTTTATTTGTTTCCTTAAAATCTATTATTTGTTTCCTAAAGAAATTTGCAATAATGGAAGGTATCGGTTGATTTGGATAAGTTAGTAAATTTAGATCCGTGATTGCGTGCACGTTTGGAAAGTGCTGATTTGCAAGGAAAGAGCTGAGGGGTAAATAAACCGGTGAATAAGAAACCAGCATCGAAAAAAATCTATGACGGTTAACCTACGAAAAAAATGGACGAAAGTGGTGAGGTTGTCGGGGAGGGACACATCGGCAAGATCCGGTCACCACGCGACCTGAAGAGCAACAGTGATCTCCACAAGCTGTAGGCCGACGGCGTGCTCCATCCCCCGCGATGGGGTGACCATGGCGGTGGCCACAGCTCCTCGTGCTCGCCTCGATCTCGGCGACACACCCTGAGTGTAGGAGGCAGCAACGACCTCGACGAAATCATGGCCTCCATCCCGGAACGCAATCATGTCACTCTAAATAAATGGATTCAATCATGTGACTCTAATTACTTCGAATTGTTATGTGCACACTAAGCGGGGTGCAGTTAGGAAAGAAAATGTTTTCTAATTAAAGTGATTGAGTGATTTAATGTAAGGTTAATTAATTTAGATTTGATTTTTAGTGATTGTTAGTAAAGTATGATGCGTCTTTAAAATCTTTTATTTGTTTCCTTAAAATATATTATTTGTTTCCTAAAGAAATTTGCAATAATGGAAGGTATCAGTTGATTTGGATAAGTTAGTAAATTTAGATCCGTGATTGCGTGCACGTTTGGAAAGTGCTGATTTAAAAGGAAAGAGCTGAGGGGTAAATAAACCGGTGAATAAGAAACCAACATCGAAAAAAATCTACGACGGTTAACCTATAAAAAAAACCGAACGAAAGTGGTGGGACGAAAAAAAACCTGGAAGCGAGACTACCAACTGCTCCATTAGGAGTAGAGACTATCAATCCTGATCGATCTCAACTAGTACTACTACTCCTGCCATACTAGTACATGACGCCTATTATTACATGGAAAGGCAAACCGACTCAAATAAACTTTCCTATTTCTATTCTAACATGTTTGGATTACTAACATCGTGTACTAGTTCAGGAATACATCAAGCCATCCCTGTACGTGCGTGTCTTCTGGCGGAACTTTGATCCTCAGTCGGTGCTCGTCGACATCGTCGTGAATACAGAGAAGCTAGGTGGCTGTGGTCATCGTCCCCCTTGCCGCGCGTGCACACAGACCACGCCTGCTGAGCTGCAGCGGGAGGCGGCCATGGCGAGATGCTCAAGCCAGTGCGGCGTCAGGAGCAGGGATAGCGGCGCTGCAGCGAGACGGGGTCCTTGACGTAGCTCGAGACCCATCCCAGAGCGCCGCCGTCGCTGCGACTCGGCACAGGCCTCCAGGGCCACGCGCCAGCCGCAATGCTCGGACGCGAGCGCGCCCACCGCGATGGCCGCATTCATCCATCCCGGCAGCGGCGGCGCACCCCTGATGCCTCACCTCCGCGATTTGTGGTAGGAACTCGTCGTGCGGTAGGAGCTTCTCGCCGCGGACGGCGGTAGCCCACCGAGACACGACGTCAACGAAGCCGAGAGAGATGTCGAGCCTCGTCCGGTGATCCCTGATTGGCGGCCTTTGTCCTCCTGATGGCAAACAACTCCTCTTCGTTGGCGTCCTAGCTCCTCAGTTGCCTTGGTTGTCATGCACATGGTTGCTATCTCCATCATCGCCTCCTTGCTCACCATATGGCAGCAGGCTCGCCCCGGCTGCATCTACCCCCACCGATGCATCCTGCAGGCTGTAGCTCTTCAACTCGCCTCCACCTTCCCAGGAACATCTACCCGATAGACATAGATGGATATGTGAGGAAAGGGAACAAGAGGAGAGAGGTGGGAGCGAGGAAGAAGATGGCTTGACCCGCACAACCATGAGAAAAGCGAGTTCCCGGTCAGGATTGTGCTTTTCCAGTGTGCCAAACATAACTAGGGTCACAATAGACCGGGATCAAAGAGTTTAGGGTATCAACTTCAGGGATTTAAAGGTGGGGGTTTATTCGTGTTGACCTCTACAACCTTAGGGTTTATTTCAGACTTCACTCCTCCGGATATGTGTGATTCTCTAAGGGCATTTTCACCGCGCTGGAGGGTAGGCGTTGATGCATTAGAGAGACGACACATTACAGTGCATGCATACACATTAGCAAAATGCTAGTTCTTCATCCATCGGAGGAACACATGAGAGGTCGCACTAGTGAAAGTACGGACCCTAGGCCTCATTTTCAAGCATTGCAATACCGTTTTTGTGCCCGTTTACTATATGCTATCTTGTTGTTTTTATTTATTCATATTATAAAAATATATTTCTATCATCCATATTACACTTTTATCACCATCTCTTCGCCCGAACTAGTGCACCTATACAATTGCCATTGTATTGGGTGTGTTGGGGACACAAGAAATTTCTTGTATTTGGTTGCAGGGTCTTTTGAGAGAGACCATTTTCATCCTACACCTCTCACAGATTGATAAACCTTAGGTCATTCACTTGAGGGGAAATTGCTACTGTCCTACAAAACTCTGCGCTTGGAGGCCCAACACGTGTCTACAAGAATAAAGTTGCATAGTAGACATCAAGCTCTTTTCTGGCGTCGTTGCCGGGGAGGTGAGTGCATGAAGGTGTATCTTTAGATCTTGCAACTGATCTTTTAGTTTTTTGTTTTATCACTAGTTTGGTTTGTAAAAGAAAACTACATTAAAAAATGGAATTGTGGTTGCATCCTATTATTGATCATCTTTGAATGATAAGCATGATTGCAATGTTGTTAGTATGAATTCTTTGAATATCCATGATGCTAATGATATGCAAAGCCATAAGATTGGGGATGCTATGTTTGATGAATATGATATTTTTAGTCCCCCAACTTTTTATGAGAAAATTTATTATGATGATTGCATGCCTCCTATTTATGATGATTATATTGATGAAAGTGGATTTGGAGAGGACATGACTTTATTTAATGACTAGCAAAAAAGCCCGTGCGTTTCTACAGGAGAAATAAATCCACACTGCTAGTGAGCAAGAGGAGAAACAAATTCACACTGCTAGTGAGCCATCCGTGTTGCTACGTGCCCTCTTCGTCGCTGTCGATCAGCGAGGGCCACCTATTCACTGAGATGAAGAACATGATCAATCTCAAGGTGATGAACTTGGTCATTACCCTCTAGCATTCCACTTCTCGAGCCTCCGCCTGCACTGACTTAAGTTCACAAACTTGCAATGATGGTGAACACCACCCCATCTCATCTACACTTATTATATGCACCGTGGAAAGATTTCATGCATGGCAATAGAGACAAATTAAATAAATACTCACACTGTAAACTAATATAAGGTCTTTTAGATCACTACTTTTATTGATCTAAAAGACTTATATTAATTTACAGAGGGAGTATGTGCTTAGAAATATGAAAAAATGGTGATATTGCTTGTATAGTTATTACTCACCTAGCAAAAAAGCCCAAATCTTCATTTTTGACTATAATTCTTTCTTAATCTCACAATATTCCCTCCAATAGCAAGCAGTTAACCAAAGTGGCAGCATGGAGCATCCAACTGCTAATACCTCTACGGCTCTGCTCAAAAATCTTTACAACATAAGCATTTTTTGTGCGTTGCAACAGGAGAACAAATAATTCTTTCAATGTTCCTAGCTCACTAAAATCAAATAATATTATCATCTAAAAGAATGCCTTATTATATTGAATAACGCATGAAAATGCATTATATACACAATAATCCAAAATTTTGATACCGTGAAAGAAAAGGTGTTGCCTGGAGCCCGCAGCCAGTAGGCTACCAATAAAGCTCAGACTCCACAAACTGTTCAGGTCCATTCAATCTCAGTCTGATGTCTCATATTTTTGCAGGGTAGTCTATTGTTAGTCCGAATTCAGATAGACTATATGCAATTCTAATCATGTAAATGTGAGTCTCGTAGTCATCAGAATGGCTATGTATCCTTCTCAAGTGTGACGCCCCCGATTCAATCGTACACTAATCATGCACGCAAATGTGTACGATCAAGATCAGGGACTCACGGGAAGATATCACAACACAACTCTACAAA
>NW_021267223.1:0-1671 GCF_002162155.2 Triticum dicoccoides
GGGCAATCGACCTCTCGAGGGATGCCAGGCCCAGGTACTTCAGCTTAAGGTTCCTGCGAAGCCAGGCCTCCGAGGGTGACAGGGGGCGCAAGTCCTGTGCTCCGTCGAGGCGAGCAATCAGCTCACGAGCAACCAGAAGCTATAGGGAGACATTGTCGATGCAGCGTGCACTCCAACTTTGGAGGCGGCGGGCTGTGAGCTTGAGGCGCAGGTAGATCCTCCTGAATGGGTCCGGATCCAGAGGCTCGCAGTTCCAGGCGTTGCTCACAGTGTCCTGAAAGCCTTCGAGGCGAACCCAAAACCGCTCAAAGTGGAATCGTCTGGGGCTGGCAGGATGCCGGGAACAGTCCAGCAGGAGAGGGGCGTGATCAGAAGCAGCCGAAGCGAGGCAACGGAGAAGGCAGTGCGGCTGGAAGTCCTCCCAACTAGGAGTGTAGAGAACTCGGTCATTCCGCACAAGAGTGGGGTTTTCTTGCTCGTTCGACCATGTGTAACGGCGACCATGGAGGTAGATGTCACGCAGCTCCATGTCAGCAACGAAACGGCAAAAACGACTCATAGAACGGTGGTGCAAATGCCCATTGTTCTTGTCGGCAGAAGATAAGATCATGTTGAAGTCACCCCCAATGATCCAGGGGCCCGCACAAGTGAGACGAAAGTCATGGAGCTCGGCAAGAAAGGCCACCTTTGCATCGTCCTCCTGAGGCCCGTACATGGCCGTAATCCACCAGTGCTGCTCGCCCGTGGCTAGGGATGTGACAAGGGCGGACACATGGTAGGTGCCAACATCCGGCCTAGAGAGGGTGATCATGGAGCGCTGCCAAGCAATGAGAATACCTCCGTGCATGCCATTGGCAGGCAGGAAAAAGAAGTCCTGGAATGAAGGCCCAAGAGTCACGGTAACAATAGGAGCAGAGACTACCGCGAGCTTGGTTTCGCTAAGGCACATAATCGAGGGGGACACAGAAAGAATCATGGAACGGACCGCCGTGCGTCTGGCCTTCGAATTTAGGCCACGCACATTCCAGAAAACGACCTTGAGACTACAATCCATGGAAACGTTGGGGGGCCGAGAGAGGGGGGGGAACGCAACCCTAAGAGGGAATCAGGACCGGCATTACAGGCGCACGGTCGAGGAGCTGCGTGACACCACGGGGAATCTGCCATCCGTAGTAGTCAGCAAAGGCTTGCACCACATCTTCAGCTAACGGCCGGGCGAACAGCTGGGTGTATTTGGCGAGGGTGGAGTCATCAAGCGACCCATTCTCCTTGAGGAGCCCGAGCCTCCGCAATAGCACTTTCTTGGCCTTCATCTCGGAATCCAGACCGCAAATCAGCTTTGGCGATCTGAGAACTTCTCCTGGGAGTGAAATTGGGGGGGATCGCGTTGCGCTTGCGCCTCGGAGCCGGCTTGGGCTGGGACAGAACCTGATAAACAGGCATCACAACCGAGTCCAGGAGCGCACGTAGCGTGGGACGCTGCATGGCCTCGGGGTCTGGGGCATGCGCGGAGGGGCCCAGCCCAGGAGGAGACAGGGTATTTTGAAAGCGGTCATAGGAACAGTCCGGTCATTGCAGAGGACGGGCTGACCTCAGCGGTCACCTTATCCTGCGGCAAAGCAGGGGAGGTTTGCCTTTGCAGAGGCCCTACAGGGCGCAAGCGGGTCGAGA
>NW_021267224.1:0-1004 GCF_002162155.2 Triticum dicoccoides
GTCCATCTTGAACACCTTCAAGATCATGTCAAGGTATGTGCTCATTTGAAAGTATTATTAAGCATTTTGATCTATCCTTATAGATCTTGATGCTCAATGTTCAAGTAGCTTAATCCAGGCTTTCCATTGAAAAACACTTTCAAAATAACCCTATATGCTTTCCAGAAATTCTACGTCATTTCTGATCAACAATATGTCAACAACATATACTCATCAAAAATTCTATAGTGCTCCCACTCACTTCTTTGGAAATACAAGTTTCTCATAAACTTTGTACAAACCCAAAATTTTTGATCATCATCAAAGCATACATTCCAACTCCGAGATGCTCACTCCAGTCCTTAGAAGGATTGCTGGAGCTTTGCATACTTATTAGCATCTTTCGGGATTGACAAAACCTTCCGGTTGTATCACATACAACCTTTCCACATTAAAATCGTCGAGGAAACAATGTTTTGACATCCTATCTGCAAGATTTCATAAATAATGCAGTAATCGCTAATATAATTCCAACAGACTCTTAGCATCGCTACGAATGAGAAAATCTCATCGTAGTCAACTCCTTGAACTTGTCGGAAAACATCTTAACGACAAGTCGAGCTTTCTTAATGGTGACATTTACCATCATTGTCCGTCTTCCTTTTGAAATCCATCTGTACTCATTAGCCTTACGACCATCGAGCCGTTCTGCCAAAGTCTACACTTTGTTTTCATACATGGATCCTCTCTCGGATTTTATGGCCTCAAGCCATTTATCGGAATCCGGGCCCACCATCGCTTCTCCATAGCTCGTAGGTTCATTGTTGTCTAGCAACATGACCTTCAAGACAGGATTACGTACCACTCTGAAGTAGTACGCATCCTTGTCATCCTACGAGGTTTGGGAGTGACTTGATCCGAAGTTTCATGATCAATATCATAAGCTTCCACTTCAATTGGTGTAGGTGCCACAGGAACAACTCCCTGTGCCCTGTCACACACTAGTTGAAGAGACGGTTCAATAA
>NW_021267225.1:0-1349 GCF_002162155.2 Triticum dicoccoides
ATGAGATGATAACTATCGATTTGGTGGAGACGACTTTGACGATCCGACTACAAACGTGCACGACGTTGCGCCTTAGCAATCGCTAAACCAACTCCGAGAGGTTATTGACCATGCTGGAGCACGATCAACCTGACCACGAAGGTCTATTCCTGCAAGCAATCGAAGAACGAGCAAGAATATGATAAAGCAATCTGAATATTGCGAATATATATGAAGTATTGATAATGGTGGGGATCCGGAAGCGGTCTTGGTCTGGTCGTTGGACACAAACGAAGTACACGAAGTTGCAATGGCTAACTTTTAACTAAACAAATCCCAAGGAAAAGCTACTAGATGAATCTACTTATATAGGAGCAAGGGGTGGCGGCCAAGGAGGTGGGAGGACGTCCCAAGGCAGCCTAAAACTAAATCTAGGTCGTACAAGGCCAATGGGCCCAAGTGGAGGTGATGTAACATCTTTGGACTTGTAGTTTGACTCGGATTCTGCTGCAGCATCAGATTGTTTCGTCCACAACTCAACGCTCCGGACGAATTTGAAGGTGATTCCAATTGGGTTGGAAAGTGCACGAAATCTAGTTTCCAACAAAAAAAGAATCACCCAATTCGGAGTTCGTATGAAAAACTTGTGTGCGTTTTGACTCAGGTATGTCTGTGCAGTCCGAATCTGAATCCAGAACGTGAGAGACTTGGACTCTATCTTCTCTTGGGCCAAAAGTGACGTGAGAGAACTTTTTGGACAGCAAATAAACATCTCTTTCTTCCTTATCTTCATATGTGGATTGTACAAATGTCCCATACACCTGCAATTAGACAAAACACAAAAGTGTGTGAAGTATTTTTGTTCTGGATAACATAAATAGATTATTAAATAGTTTGCACTAGAAATCACCTGACAAATATGCATATATGCAATATTTTTGGTCATATCCAAGGTAGTCATGTCCTCATCACGTGCGAGGACGTCGCGCCTTAGCAATCGCTAAACCAACTCCGACAGGTTATTGACCACGCCGGAGCACGATCAACCTGACCACGAGGGTCTGTTTCCTGCGAGCAAACGAAGAACAAGCAAGAAACTAAGATTGCAATCTGGATATTGCGAATATAAGATGAAAGCTTTATAGATCAAGGTGGGGTTCTGTGACGCCTTTGTCTGGTCGTTGAACACAAACGAAGTACGCGAAGTTGCAGCTATGGCGAACTTTTAATCTAAACAAAACCCAAAGTCTAAACGATGCCCTAAGGGCTGTATATATGGAGGAAGAGGGGGAAATTTCGTGGCCCTTGGTGGAGGGGTCCGAAATCAACCCTATCTCTTGTTTCCCCACACATACGGACTCTAAAAATAG
>NW_021267226.1:0-1349 GCF_002162155.2 Triticum dicoccoides
ATGAGATGATAACTATCGATTTGGTGGAGACGACTTTGACGATCCGACTACAAACGTGCACGACGTTGCGCCTTAGCAATCGCTAAACCAACTCCGAGAGGTTATTGACCATGCTGGAGCACGATCAACCTGACCACGAAGGTCTATTCCTGCAAGCAATCGAAGAACGAGCAAGAATATGATAAAGCAATCTGAATATTGCGAATATATATGAAGTATTGATAATGGTGGGGATCCGGAAGCGGTCTTGGTCTGGTCGTTGGACACAAACGAAGTACACGAAGTTGCAATGGCTAACTTTTAACTAAACAAATCCCAAGGAAAAGCTACTAGATGAATCTACTTATATAGGAGCAAGGGGTGGCGGCCAAGGAGGTGGGAGGACGTCCCAAGGCAGCCTAAAACTAAATCTAGGTCGTACAAGGCCAATGGGCCCAAGTGGAGGTGATGTAACATCTTTGGACTTGTAGTTTGACTTGGATTCTGCTGCAGCATCAGATTGTTTCGTCCACAACTCAACGCTCCGGACCAATTTGAAGGTGATTCCAAGTGGGTTGGAAAGTGCACGAAATCTAGTTTCCAACAAAAAAAGAATCACCCAATTCGGAGTTCGTATGAAAAACTTGTGTGCGTTTTGACTCCGGTATGTCTGTGCAGTCCGAATCTGAATCCAGAACGTGAGAGACTTGGACTCTATCTTCTCTTGGGCCAAAAGTGACGTGAGAGAACTTTTTGGACAGCAAATAAACATCTCTTTCTTCCTTATCTTCATATGTGGATTGTACAAATGTCCCATACACCTGCAATTAGACAAAACACAAAAGTGTGTGAAGTATTTTTGTTCTGGATAACATAAATAGATTATTAAATAGTTTGCACTAGAAATCACCTGACAAATATGCATATATGCAATATTTTTGGTCATATCCAAGGTAGTCATGTCCTCATCACGTGCGAGGACGTCGCGCCTTAGCAATCGCTAAACCAACTCCGACAGGTTATTGACCACGCCGGAGCACGATCAACCTGACCACGAGGGTCTGTTTCCTGCGAGCAAACGAAGAACAAGCAAGAAACTAAGATTGCAATCTGGATATTGCGAATATAAGATGAAAGCTTTATAGATCAAGGTGGGGTTCTGTGACGCCTTTGTCTGGTCGTTGAACACAAACGAAGTACGCGAAGTTGCAGCTATGGCGAACTTTTAATCTAAACAAAACCCAAAGTCTAAACGATGCCCTAAGGGCTGTATATATGGAGGAAGAGGGGGAAATTTCGTGGCCCTTGGTGGAGGGGTCCGAAATCAACCCTATCTCTTGTTTCCCCACACATACGGACTCTAAAAATAG
>NW_021267227.1:0-1001 GCF_002162155.2 Triticum dicoccoides
TCTCTTTCGAAGTATCAGGGTTTCATACGGAAACTCGTCTGTTACAAAGGGATTTCATTTTTTTGAACTTATTTGAACTCCATAGTTTTTCTGTGTTCAAAATGAACCATTGAAAGCCACATCATCAATTTACAACCCTTTCTGACTACATTTGTTATTTTTCATGCATTTACTGATTATTTTGAGCTATGAGACCATGAAATTGAAATGCATTTGAAAAGAACTCTGAAAAGGTTCCAAGTTGGCATGGTATCATCATTTCACCCACATAGCATGTGCGAGAAAGTAAGAGGGTTATGGCAAAAGCTAGATGCACTTCGTGTACAAAACGGACAATCTCTTTCGAAGTATCAGGGTTTCATACGGAAACTCGTCTGTTACAAAGGGATTTCATTTTTTGAACTTATTTGAACTCCATAGATTTTCTGTTTTCAAAATGCACCATTCAAAGCAAGATCATCAATTTACAACCCTTTCTGACTTCATTTGTTATATTTCATGCATTTACTGATTATTTTGAGCTATAAGACAATGAAATTGAAAAGCATTTAAAATGAACTCTGAAAAGGTTCGAAGTTTGCATGGTATCATCATTTCACCCACATAGCATGTGCGAGAACGTAGAGAGGGTTACGGCAAAAACTGGATGCACTTCGTGTACAAAACGGACAATCTCTTTCGAAGTATTAGGGTTTCATAGGAAACTTGTCTGTTACAAAGGGATTTCATTTTTTTGAACTTATTTGAACTCCATTGTTTTTCTGTGTTCAAAATGCACCATTCAAAGCCACATCATCGATTTACAACCCATTCTGACTTCATTTGTTATTTTTCGTGCATTTACTGATTATTTTGAGCTATAAGACCATGAAATTGAAAAGCATTTGAAATGAACTCTGAAAAGGTTCCAAGTTGGCATGGTATCATCATTTCACCCACATAGCATGTGCGAGAAAGTAGAGAGGGTTACGGCAAAAACTGGATGCACTTCGTGTACAAAA
>NW_021267228.1:0-1794 GCF_002162155.2 Triticum dicoccoides
GACTTGATGTCGTCGCCGATCGATTACATCTTCATGAACTCTCGCGACAAAGGTGTCGTGATCATCAACATTCTGAGCTCATCCATGATATCAATTGAATTCATGATGAGAAATACCATCCTTGCCCTTGATGAATTGTATTATCATCGACCACCTTATGGCCTTCCCACCAACACAAGCTTGTTCATGCTTGGTGTTGTACCTTGAGTTCCTTGCTACCCAGCATTTGATCTTCCTTACCTCGGAAGTATTACCATCTCTTTTTGTCAAGAATGTGGTGGGAATTTCACCACCTCTTAAGAATTCTTGATAACAAAATGCTTCTTGCCATCTTCGTTCATTTCTTGGTCCCCGTGTTAATTCCAACAAGTGAACGGTGTTGTTTGGATTCTTTCCTTCTAGCAACCCTAAATTTTTTTGAAGTTAATGGTCGAAAGTTCATTCTTAGGCTATTGACTATTGAATCACCATTCTGACGTTGGTTGTGCAACCCAACCCATATTTCGGGTGCACCTTTCAACCAATGTTTAATTGTGTATGTTTTCCTCAAGCATACATCATTATACCATTTGATCTGACAAATGTTATCTCTTGTTCACATAATTGTGGAAATCCATCTTTTGTTAATCTCGATGAATTGTCGCTGATTCCACCAGCCACCTCCTCATCCTCTCATTGGTTTACCGATGAACTCTTGTTTCGGAACTGGCTTCCATGGTTCATCTCCCGAGAATCTTCGATGTCATCTCGTCAATTTGTATCGCACCTTTTCTCCTCAAGCATCGTGAGCTTGAGGTATCATGACACCAATCGGATCTGAATCTCGGTCAGATATGATGGTAGGGACAACTTTCCAAGAGTTATGATGTTGGTCCTTTGATGACCTGGTAACATGATGTCATGCCTAGCACCCCCCCCCCTGGGTGGAGGACCTATTATTGTAGTATCCTTTTTAGCAAGTTTAGCCATTCTTCCCTGAGGAAATTGTAAGACTTATCCTACAAGTTGTTCCTAATGGATCCTTCCTATATCTAAAGTCTGACCTTTTGCTCGAAGACCATGTCAATGCTATCTCGAAGCATGTCTATGGTACTCCAATTTTCAACAAGAACATTTGAAGCCCAATGATAAATGTTTCCTGCTCAATTATCCAAACACCGCTGTATGGGTAGTATCATGAAATTTCTCTCCCCTACCTAAGGAGTTTTCTACATAATATCCTGTCATGGATATCATGCTCTGCTTGTCCTTGGGAAGGACATACCCCTGTTATACGTGCTTAAGCACATTTTCCTTCCCGTTGTTTTGTTCAAACTTACTTGTAAACTACTTAACCGAGCAGTGGTAATCCCCTGCTTAGGTAAACACCTCGGTGTACCCTCCTGTCTGGTGTAACCCTGTTTCTACTGTTGATAACTTCCGGTAACCGCCGATGGACGAGAACTTTGCCTATTGGTCCGCCTCGTTCAACGAGCAGGAAAATAGTTCTCTTCGTCCCTCGCCCTTGGTATCGACGTTGTTGCCGACATGACCCATAGACTCTCCTCTGACATGCCTTGCTTACATGATTGTGCAAGACGTCACCGCCTTTCCTACTTTTAACCCACATGGTGGGCCCATAACCCACAGTTCCACAGGATCGAAACCTGACTCTCCTGTACACCCTCATGTTTCCAAAGTTTTTCCTCGCGCGTGAACTCGTATGAAATTCATGAGCCACCTACCGATGAGATCATCAGTTCTGGTATCAGACGCAATACTTATTCTCGTTGCTCTGAACCCCTTTCACCTTCT
>NW_021267229.1:0-1110 GCF_002162155.2 Triticum dicoccoides
TCTCAACCGCACCAGTGCACGCTTGCCGCGCCACAACGCCGACGCTGGACCCGTGAATCGTGAGCACCCAGCTATGACTTACCGCACTCGTGCAAAATAATAAAACACGGTAAATATATTACTTACACGTGCGTTTTGTTTTGCAAGCGGCGCGAAAAAAATTAAAAAGGGAATGCAACACGAGGACTTCCCAGGAGGTCACCCATCCTAGTACTACTCTCGCCCAAGCACGCTTAACTTCAGAGTTCTGATGGGATCCGGTGCTTTAGTGCTGGTATGATTGCATCCAACATGTTACCCCGGTCTTCGTCCCTTATCCTTGCCCCTCCCAGCTCCACTACAAAGACGATTGTACATTGCTTTGGCCGCTCCCTCTCAACTACGGAGACGAGTTTAACGAGGTTTCCACCCCTCCCTCTCAACCGCACCAGTGCACGCTTGACGCGCCACAACGCCGACGCTGGACCCGTGAATCGTGAGCACCCAGCTATGACTTACCGCACTCGTGCAAAATAATAAAACACGGTAAATATATTACTTACACGTGCGTTTTGTTTTGCAAGCGGCGCGAAAAAAATTAAAAAGGGAATGCAACACGAGGACTTCCCAGGAGGTCACCCATCCTAGTACTATTCTCGCCCAAGCACGCTTAACTTCGGAGTTCTGATGGGATCCGGTAATTTAGTGCTGGTATGATCGCATCCGACATGTTACCCCGGTCTTCGTCCCTTATCCTTGCCCCTCCCAGCTCCACTACAAAGACGATTGTACATTGCTTTGGCCGCTCCCTCTCAACTACGGAGACGAGTTTAACGCGGTTTCCACCCCTCCCTCTCAACCGCGCCAGTGCACGCTTGCCGCGCCACAACGCCGACGCTGGACCCGTGAATCGTGAGCACCCAGCTATGACTTACCGCACTCGTGCAAAATAATAAAACACGGTAAATATATTACTTACACGTGCGTTTTGTTTTGCAAGCGGCGCGAAAAAAATTAAAAAGGGAATGCAACACGAGGACTTCCCAGGAGGTCACCCATCCTAGTACTACTCTCGCCCAAGCACGCTTAACTTCGGAGTTCTGATGGGATCCGATGCTTTAGTGCTGGTAT
>NW_021267230.1:0-878 GCF_002162155.2 Triticum dicoccoides
AATCTAGATGGATCTCGAAAACAAACCTAATATGACAAGAATTCGGATTGGTTGTGGATATATGGTGGTAGATGGCAGCGGTGGTGGTATATGACAGCTGTGGTGGTATATTGATACGGATTCGAAGCGGTGGCGGATAAGCGGTGGTGGTAGATGGCAGGGGTGATGATGATGGTGCGGCGGCGGCGTGACAACTTATGACCAGAACTCGAAACTCTAAAAGACTAGACTCTAAGACCAGCAACTAGACACGACGATGCAACCGCAAATTCAACAAAGCAAAACCCTAAAAAGATTATGCAAAGGCTCAGATTGGTTCGGATATGATGAACTAACCCTAATTTTTTTGTGGCTTTTTCGTGGACTGTAGGTATGAAGAACAGACTCGATCTAAACTACGAAAAACCGTAAAATCTCACCGAGCAACCTGAAAACTGATACCACTTGATAGAGGCGGAGGTGTCCCGTCTTTCGATGAGATGATGGATTTCGCTTTGGTGGAAGTCGACTTTGACGATCCGACTACGAACGTGCTAGGACGTCGCGCCTTAGCAATCGCTAAACCAACTCCGAGAGGTTATTGACCACGCCGGAGCACGATCAACCTGACCACGAGGGTCTGTTTCCTGCGAGCAAACGAAGAACAAGCAAGAAACTGAGATTGCAATCTGGATATTGCGAATATAAGATGAAAGCTTTATTGATCAAGGTGGGGTTCTGTGACGTCTTTGTCTGGTCGTTGAACACAAACGAAGTACGCGAAGTTGCAGCTATGGCGAACTTTTAATCTAAACAAAACCCAAAGTCTAAACGGTGCCCTAAGGGCTGTATATATGGAGGAAGAGGGGGGAATTTCGTGGCCCTTGGTGGAGGAGTCC
>NW_021267231.1:0-1653 GCF_002162155.2 Triticum dicoccoides
CAGGTGTATGGGACATTTGTACAATCCACATATGAAGATAAGGAAGAAAGAGATGTTTATTTGCTGTCCAAAAAGTTCTCTCACGTCACTTTTGGCCCAAGAGAAGATAGAGTCCAAGTCTCTCACGTTCTGGATTCAGATTCGGACTGCACAGACATACCTGACTCAAAACGCACACAAGTTTTTCATACGGACTCCGAATTGGGTGATTCTTTTTTTGTTGGAAACTAGATTTCGTGCACTTTCCAACCCAATTGGAATCACCTTCAAATTCGTCCGGAGCGTTGAGTTGTGGACGAAACAATCTGATGCTGCAGCAGAATCCGAGTCAAACTACAAGTCCAAAGGTGTTACATCACCTCCACTTGGGCCCATTGGCCTTGTACGACCTAGATTTAGTTTTAGGCTGCCTTGGGACGTCCTCCCACCTCCTTGGCCACCACCCCTTGCTCCTATATAAGTAGATCCATATAGTAGCTTTTCCTTGGGATTTGTTTAGTTAAAAGTTAGCCATTGCAACTTCGTGTACTTCGTTTGTGTCCAACGACCAGACCAAGACCGCTTCCGGATCCCCACCATTATCAATACCTCATATATATTTGCAATATTCAGATTGCTTTATCATATTCTTGCTCGTTCTTCGATTGCTTGCAGGAATAGACCTTCGTGGTCAGGCTGACCGTGCTTCCGGCGTCGTCAGTAACCTCAGGAGATTGGTTTAGCGATTGCTAAGGCGCAACGTCGTGCACGTTTGTAGTCGGATCGTCAAAGTCTTCTCCACCAAATCGATAGTTATCATCTCATCGAAAGATCGGGACCCTCGCCTCTATCATAGGCCCTTTATTTGTAAGCAAAAAAAATGTATCCAATTTAGGCAGCATCATATTCTCATGAACATTAGAATCATTACCAAGAAACAAAAGTACCTGGTAATTTAGTTGGCGTGCGCGAGCTCTAGTAATTGGTCCAGTATGTATAGCAGCAGGGCAAGTGGGTGTAACAATTGTATTGATGTCCTCATTATCCTCCCCTTCTTGAAATGAAGTCGTCCTTGACGGAAGTTCATCTTCCTCACCCAAATAAGGCTTCAAATCTGCAATGTTAAAAGTGGGACTAACCCCAAAATCTGCAGGCAGCTCAAGTTTATATGCATTATCATTTATTTTCTCTAACACCTTAAAGGGACCATCAGCCCGTGGCATGAGCTTTGATTTGCGCAAATCAGGAAATCTATCCTTACGCAAATGTAACCAAACAAGATCTCCAGGTGCAAACACAACATGTTTTCTACCCTTATCTCCAGCAAGTTTATATTTGGCATTCATACGCTCAATGTTTTACTTAGTTAACTCATGCATTTTTAAAATCAATTCAGCACGTTGTTTAGCATCAAAATTAACCTTCTCCGAAGATGGAAGAGGCAACAAATCAATAGGTGCGCGAGGTAGGAAACCATACACAACTTCAAAAAGGGCACATCTTAGTAGTAGAATGCAATGAACGATTATAAGCAAATTCAATATGAGGCAAGCATTCCTCCCACATTTTCTTATTACTCTTCAAAACAGCCCTAAGCATAGTAGACAATGTTCTATTGAGTACTTCAGTTTGGCCATCAGTTTGGGGGTGACAAGTAGTACTAAAAAGCAGTTT
>NW_021267232.1:0-1114 GCF_002162155.2 Triticum dicoccoides
AAAGCCGCGGAGGTAGAAATCAAAAAGGAGCATCAAGTGTTGATGGTCAACAAGACCACTGGTTTCAAGAAAAGGGGCAAAGGGAAGAAGAAGGGGAACTTCAAAAGGAACGGCAAACAAGTTGCTGCTCAAGTGAAGAAACCCAAGTCTGGACCTAAGCCTGAAACTGAGTGCTTCTACTGCAAGCAGACTGGACACTGGAAGCGGAACTGCCCCGAGTATTTGGCGGATAAGAAGGATGGCAAAGTGAACAAAGGTATATGTGATATACATGTTATTGATGTGTACCTTACTAATGCTCGCAGTAGCACCTGGGTATTTGATACTGGTTCTGTTGCTAACATTTGCAACTCGAAACAGGGACTACGGATTAAGCGAAGATTAGCTAAGAACGAGGTGACGATGCGCGTGGGAAATGGTTCCAAAGTCGATGTGATCGCGGTCATCACGCTACCTCTACATCTACCATCGGGATTAGTTTTAGACCTAAATAATTGTTATTTGGTGCCTGCGTTGAGCATGAACATTATATCTGGATCTTGTTTGATGCGAGACGATTATTCATTTAAATCAGAGAATAATGGTTGTTCTATTTATATGAGTAATATCTTTTATGGTCATGCACCCTTGAAGAGTGGCCTATTTTTATTAAATCTCGATAGTAATGATACACATATTCATAATGTTGAAGCCAAAAGATGCAGAGTTGATAATGATAGTGCAACATATTTGTGGCACTGCCGTTTAGGTCATATCGGTGTAAAACGCATGAAGAAACTCCATACTGATGGACTTCTGGAATCACTTGATTATGAATCACTTGGTACTTGCGAACCGTGCCTCATGGGCAAGATGACCAAAACACCGTTCTCCGGATCTATGGAGAGAGCAACAGATTTGTTGGAAATCATACATACAGATGTATGTGGTCCGATGAATGTTGAGGCTCGTGGCGGATATCGTTATTTCCTCACCTTCACAGATGATTTGAGCAGATATGGGTATATCTACTTGATGAAGCACAAGTCTGAAACATTTGAAAAGTTCAAAGAATTTCAGAGTGAAGTAGAAAATCATCGTAACAAGAAAATAAAGTTTCTACGATCTGATCGTG
>NW_021267233.1:0-1082 GCF_002162155.2 Triticum dicoccoides
AGGAAATTAATTATTGCAAAGTGTTCAGATCTCGAGAAAGTACTATATGCTCCACACTATCTCACAGGAGCAGCCGCATCGTGGTGGGAGAATTTTCTGCACATGCATCCCAACGAAAATGACATAACCTGGGATGATTTCAAGGAAGGTTTCCGTGGTGCACATATTCCTAAGAGTATTATGAAAATCAAGAAGAGAGAATTTGATGACCTCAAACAAAGGAACATGACAGTGTCAGATTACAACAGTCAATTTACCCTATTATCCCGCTACGCCAATGAGGAGCGTATGACTGAAATCAAGAAGATGGAGAAATTCCTTGACGGTCTGGCGCCCGCACTTAAATGCCAACTGGTCGTGCACACTTTTCCTGATTTTAAAACGCTGGTGGACAAGGCCATTACTCTGGAAAATGAGAGACGCAGTCTGGAAGATATCCGCAAGCGAAAAATGGACCAGACTAACCACACTCGCAATCACCGAAACAAGATAGATTTTAAAAAGGGTGGGACACCCAAATTCTCATCCAATGTCTCACGCCCAATCAAGAATTTTCATGCAAGGGACAAGGAATTCACCTATCGCCCCGGCTTTACTTGTTACGCTTGTGGAGAAGAAGGGCACTATGCCAAACAGTTCCCCAAGCCAAGGAATTCAACCCCAAAGCCGAACAACGACAGCAATAATTCAGCGCCCAAATGAAACAATTTCAATCCCAACAATAACCACAGGAAGGGTCATCTGAACCACGTAACCAAAGAGGAGGCACAAAATGCTTCGGATATCGTACTCGGTACGTTTCCTGTCAACACAATACCTGCAATGGTTTTGTTTGATTCTGGAGCTTCTCACTCTTTCATCTCGAAAAGTTTTGCTTTGCAAAATAATTTTTCGATGCTTCCTTTGGAGAAATCCATAATAATCAAGTCCCCCGGGATTCAGCAAGTTTCTCAGAATTACTGTCAGAATGTGGTCATTGAGTTTGAAGGATTGGAGTTTTATGCAAATCTTATTGTATTGGAAAATAAAGGACTGGATGTCATCCTAGGGATGGATTGGCTAACCACCAATAAAGGTTTTAT
>NW_021267234.1:0-1269 GCF_002162155.2 Triticum dicoccoides
CGGTCCTCTGGATGCGCGGGAGCAAGGGCCATCCCCTGGTGCCCTCAGCGCGCCAAACTGACGCCTCTAGCGCAAGTCCGGCGTGCCCCGCCGTGTTCTGTGGTCACCGGCGACTCATCGCCGGCGTAGCTGACGTGGCGTCGTCATTAGCGCTAATGACCCCACTAACTAACCCCCAGAGCCACTGACAGCCGGGCCCCACGGCCTAACTAACCGGCTAACTAAAATAGATTAAGTTTAATCTAATTGCAGTGGCCCCACGCGTCGGCGTTGACCTCGCTGACGTGGCCTTTGACCGGCCCCACATGTCTGTGACTCCAGCCAGCACTGTGTCACTGACGTGTGGCCCCCACACGTCAGGTTTGACCCGAGCCAGCCCAGTTGACTGCTGACGTCACAGTGACGTGGTGCTGACGCCATAATTCGTTTTCTGGAATTATTTTAATTCTAAATAATCAGGAAATTCCAGAAAATACCTAAAACTTCTAAAATTCATAGAAATTCAACCGTAATTCCAAATTAAATAAATTATATATGAAAAATTATCAGAAAAATTCAAGGAATCCATCTGTACCATTTTCATGCATGTTAGAACAACTTATAGCTGCTGTTTAGCACAAATCAATTTAATGGCATTTGAATAATCACATATGGAGTTTGAATTTGAATCTTGTGTTCAAACCAACTTCATTTAATCTGGTTTTAGATGCATTAGCCCAAAACACATTCATTTTGCCATGTCATAGCATGCATCATATTGTGCATTGCATTGATCGTGCTTTTTTTTGTATTGCCGGTATTTGTCCCCTCTCGATAGACGTGTACCGATGATGTGATCGTTGACACTGATGAAGACTCAATGTTATCTTCAGAAGTGCCAGGCAAGCAAAACCCCCTTGTTCATTCCGATAAAATCCCACTCTCTCGCTCCTGCTCTCTTTTACTGCATTAGGACAACAACGACATATTTGTTACTTGCTGCGGTAGCTGAACCCCTTTATCCTTTGCATGACCTGTCATTGCCACAGTAAATAGATGAAACCCACTAGTATGAGTAGGAGTTGTTTGAGCCCTGATGTGCCTACTCATTCATGCTTGTTTGTCATGCCTGCTACTGCTTAGAGTTGAGTCAGGTCTGATTCATCGGGGATGAATCAGAGGCGTGTGAAGATGTCCTACTGTGTGTGAGCTAAGTGTGTGAACACGATTTGGTAAAGGTAGCGGTGAGAGGCCATGTAGGAGTACATGGTGGGTTGTCTCATTGCAGCC
>NW_021267235.1:0-2810 GCF_002162155.2 Triticum dicoccoides
GAGGCTGCTATCTCCATTGTGTGGGTTTCGGGGCTGGCATCGCGTCGCTCCTCTCCGAGCAAGAAAATTTGGCCAAGACAATAGCCAGGGACAAGCCAGTGAGTACTTTGAAAATTTGGCCAAAACAAACGTAAAGGCTATACTAGATCAAGTGAAGGTAAATTTTAATCCACTCAATATCCTTTACTAGCTTGTTCTATGTTGCCTTACATTGCAGTCACCCTATTTATGTTGTAATGGTTCTGTAGATGAGGTTCCTTTATCCTCCTCGCATTGAAAAGTATATATTGAAGACAATTGGAGACAGATGGAGGCAACATAAGTCCAATCTGAAAGCAATTTATTTTGATGAGAAAAAAAGCACCGAAGCCAATGAAAACAATAAACCAAAATGGGTGACTCCGGATCAGTGGAGATCTCTAGTTAATCATTGGACAACCCAGAAAGCGAAGGTACTTACAAAATTCCATTTTCAACTTTCTTTGTTGGACTTTATATATATATATATTGTCTTGCAGATACCATGAAAGATATGCACATAATTGTTTTGATTCAATCTTTGATAGGAAACTAGTGCTACAAATAGGAATAATTGTTCACTGAGGAAGTCTACACACACTACTGGGACAAAAAGTTTCGCTCGACAGAGGGAAGAAATGGTAAAATTCTACTAACTTCATGCATCTCTCTTCCATTCATGTTTTGTAATGTAATACATGTTTACGTTACATATCAACAGAAAGATGTAGATCCTGAAAAGAAGTATCCTCATAGGGCTCACTTGTTCATCCATACGCACAAGCCGAAAACTTGCAAGAACAAACTAATTAATGCTCATGTGGTATATTTACAACTCTCAACCAGTCATTTTTGAATTTGATATTATATATATTCTTCTTCTTTACATTCTTTATGTATATTTAGGAAGAGTTGAAGGATATTATGGGAAAAAACCCTGAATTAGCAGATAACAGTGATGGCAAGATTGCATGGAAAGGAGATGCGTTAAACAGAGTATTAGGAGATGACAAGCCTGGTCATGTACATGGTTTGGGACTAGTTCCATACCCGAAAAAACTTTTTGATGTTTCTACTTCACGTATATTCCAGAATACACATTTTACTTCGGTGGAGGACACACCAAATGAAGATATGCTAGCATTTAGAGTTGAACTGGAAAAGTTACAGCAAGATAAGAAAAATCAAGATGCTAAAATTATGGAACTACAGGATCAGATGAGAAGAATGGAAAGACAACCAAATCAGGTAAATTTCTATGAACTATAAGCTTCATTTAGTTTGTGGACTAACCTTTCTGAATTTATATCATAGGAAATTTCAGATCCAATGGCTACAATTGGGCTTGAACCTTCGGTTGATGGACATAACTCAAACAGAAAAGTTTGTATCATAAAATCCTAAAATTCACTCTAGAAATTATGTCTCAACTAATATTTATGTTATGCTATATGTAGAGGGTGCTTGCTCCTCCCGTTGATGGACTCCAACTTGTTAATACACGACCAAATAATTTACAGAACAAGCGAAGTGGTTCAAATGGTGCAGATTTGGAAACATCAAACAACAATTCTGTTTCAGATAAGGTTTGTCTACTTAAATACTCTTTGGAACCTGTCATTGCTGAGTTTTAAGTTGTTACTCTTGCACTTTTTGCAATTGCATGTATAATACCCAAAAGTTGATTTGTACCATTTTACACTAGAACAAACAAACTATGGTTCATAATGGTGGCAGTGCACGACAACTAGAACAATGTTCTGCTGCACCCAAGGTATCATCATAGTCTCATATCCAAAATTATGATCAAACTATATTGCTCCCATGTTTATGTGGTTACTTGTTGCTATCAGAATGTTGTCCAGAACCATGAAACTTCTGATCATAATTTTAGTGCATGGCAAGGGGAGATAAATTCTGCTGCGCAAAAGGTATATTTCCATTACCATATTCAATATGTTCAAAAAATATTGTTTCCGATGGTTATGTATCTACTGGTCATCGTGCTATCAGAACGCTGTCCAAAACAAAGAAAATTTACTTGAGGATGTCAGTGCGCGTTAGGGGAAAAAAACTTCTGCTTCAAATAAGCTGGTATCTTTTCATAATCACAAACAAATTTGTGTTCAAACTATGGTGTTAGCTATTTATTACTTCTTCTTTGGATGATGTTCCTCCTGTAATAACCACTATTAGACTGTTGTCCAGCCCAAAAAAACAACAAAAGGTGCTAATGCAAGCAGTAAGAGTTCTCAAAGTGCTTCCCTGAGTTGGTTGGGTGCCAATGAACTACCTGTAAGAGTACTCATTCATTTCATATGCTTCCCTGTTCTTTTTTCTGTTTTCTCATATGGTAACTTTGGTTTTCTCTAACAGGTAGGAACTAAAGTATTCTTGAAGAGCCTGAAAAAACATAACAGGGACGTAGCTCTTGCTACAATTGTAAGTTCTGATCCTAAATTTAAACTTGATGGTGCTGAAATTGGAAACGAATTCTGGGCGGTGCATGTCGATATGGCACTTGAGAAAACTGAAAATTTGGTACGGAGTCGCAAAAATTGCAATACTCTCGGTAATGCTGAAAAAACAAAGATTGCATGGCCTTCAACCTTTGTACGTGACTAATCTTGCCTCTGTTAGTACTTGCATCATGTCAATGCATTGTGTGTTAACAATTCATTTTATTTTCTTGTTTGTAGATTCAGAAGATAAATGGATGAGTATATGGGTGTGTGGCAACTCAACTGCAAAGAAAGATGTTGATGGTCCGTTTCGTCATGATGATGATGATG
>NW_021267236.1:0-7831 GCF_002162155.2 Triticum dicoccoides
TTGGCTTTCCCTGGGGTGTAGGTTATTCCTAAGTCGAAGTCTGTGATCAACTCAACCCAACGTCTTTGCCTGAGATTCAGATCCGGTTGGGTGAAAATGTACTTCAGGCTTTGGTGATCAGTGAATATTTCGCAACGATTACCGAGGAGGTAATGTCGCCAGGTCTTAAGTGCATAGACTACGGCTGCAAGCTCTAGATCATGAGTAGGATAATTCTCCTCATGTGGGTGCAATTGCCGTGAAGCGTAGGCAATTACGTGTCGATCTTGCATGAGAATGCAACCTAGTCCTTGTCGCGAGGCGTCGCAGTAGATAACAAAGTCCTTGGAGAAGTCTGGCGGTACCAGTACGGGAGCAGAAGTCAGGCGTCTTTTCAGTTCCTGAAAGCTGTGCTCACATTGTGGAGTCCATTCGAACTTCTTATCTTTCTTGAGGAGTTCGGTCAGAGGTTTAGCAACCTTGGAGAAGTTCTCGACAAAGCGACGACAATAGCTCGCTAAGCCTAGAAAACTCCGAACTTGCTTGACCGATTCAGGTGGAGTCCAATTAAGGACGGCTTGAACTCGCTCAGGGTTAACAGCAATACCTTTACCAGATATTACATGACCCAGATAGATCACTTCTGACAACCAGAATTCACATTTAGAAAATTTGGCATAAAGGCGATGCTCTCGAAGTTTCTTCAACACTAGCCTTAAATGTTCGGCATGTTCTTCCTCGTTCTTGGAGTAGATGAGTATATCATCGAGGTAAACCACGACGAATTTATCCAAATACTCCATGAAGATTGAGTTCATTAACCGAGAAAAGGTGGCTGGAGCGTTGGTTAAACCGAAGGACATGACGGTGTACTCGTATTGGCCATAACGAGTAACAAAGGCCATTTTAGGAATGTCCCCGTTTCTGATTTTGATTTGATGGTAGCCCAACCTCAAATCCATCTTGGAGAAGACTAAGGATCCAGCGAGCTGATCATACAGGTCGTTGATCCTGGGAAGCGGATATTTGTTCTTGATTGTGACCAAATTGACAGGTCGGTAATCTACAACCATCCGGTCCGTACCATCCTTCTTCTTGACGAAGAGGACGGGGCAAGCCCACGGAGATGAACTAGGGCGGATGAAACCCTTTTTCAAGGACTCATCGAGTTGTTTCTTAAGCTCGGCTAGTTCTAGGGGTGCCATCTTATAAGGTCTTCTAGCAATCGGAACGGTTCCGGGGATGAGGTCTATTACGAACTCGACATCCCTGTCAGGTGGAACACCTGGCAATTCCTCTAGGAAGACATCCGGGAAGTCACGGACTACCGGCACGTCCTCAAGGTCTGGCAAAGGGCTGGCGTTAAGAGAATATAATTGTCGCTTGGCTATTCGGGTCAAGACATTGACTATCTTCCCCGAAGGATGGGTGAGTTGAACAGTCCTAGAGAAGCAATCAATTTTGGCTTGATGAGCTGACATCCAGTCCATACCCAAAATGATATTAATATCTGAAGATTTAAGGGCTATCAAAGACGCGAGGAAAACAAGTCTGTCGACTTGGATTTCATTTCCATGGCTTACTCTAGAAGTTTGCCATTTGGATCCCGGAGTTTGAATTACCATAGAGGTTGGCATATCACCGAATGCGACGTTATGCAAGCGAGCATAGTTTTCAGATATAAAAGAATGACAGGCTCCTGTATCGAAAAGAACAGATGCCGGGTGGCAATTAACAAGAAGCGTACCGAGAACGACGTTGGGATCCTCTTGAGCTTCTTCGGCAGAGATACAGTTGACATGGCCACGTGAAGCGGTGACCGGCTTAGCGTGGAATATTTTTCCTGTCGGCTTGCCACGGCCAACAGCTTTAGCAGACTGGTTGGGATTGGTCTGGGGACACTCACGCATATAGTGGCCAGATTCCCTACATTTGAAACAAGTCACGGAACTGGTACGTGGAGGAGCATTGTTAGTTGGACCCCCATAGGGCTTGGCTGGAGCAGACTGTTGAACAGGGCGAGGCGCCTGGAAAGATGGCCTCGGTGTGAACCTGGGTGGCAGGGCGGTGTTGGGTACCCACACGCGGCGCTTCTGAGGACCAGCACCGGATGAGGAACCCATGTCACGGCCATGCTTGCGTGTTGCGTCATAGTCGGTCTGACCAGTTTCAGCACTGATGGCTTTGTTGACAAGTTTCTGAAAAGAGGTGCACTCATGCACACGGAGGTCACGACGAAGCTCAGGACTAAGGCCCTTACGGAACCTTGCTTGCTTCTTGGCATCAGTAGACACTTCCTCAGTTGCATATCATGCGAGATTACCAAACTCCCTGCTGTAAGCATCCACAGAAAGTCGGCCTTGGGTGAAACTGCAAAATTCTTCACGTTTACGGTCCATGAGACCCTCCGGAATGTGATGTTCACGGAAAGCCTCACTGAACTCAGCCCAAGTAGTGACATGGCCCGCTGGGCGCATAGCTCCATAATTCTCCCACCATAGACTGGCGAGGCCTTCAAGATGATATGCAGCAAAGGTGACCTTGTCAGCCTCCGCTACCAGCGCGGAACGCAGTTTGTGAGCGATACGCGAAGCCAGTCATCAGCGTCGAGAGGCTCGACGGAGTGGTGGAACGTGGGTGGATGTAATTTGATAAAATCACTGAGTGACACCACGTTGGTCCTCTGATGGTGTGCTGTATTCTGTTCAATACGCTCCAACAAACGGTTGGTCTCCCGCTTGTTTCTCTCAGCTTCCATCATAACCTCGGCTAGTGAAGGAGGATGAGGCAGATTTGCATCCCTGACTTCACTGCCTTCGGCCTGCTCTTGAGAAGCAGGGTTAGCGCGCGTGTTGACCATCCTAGGTAAACAAGACAATGATTTAGTCAGGATGATAAAATTCCGACATAGGATATAAAATGTAAGGTATAACTCGAAATGCAAGATGATCATCCGTATGACATGGTAGATACAGAAACTACTTCTTTATTCCATCGTCATACACACCATACAGGGTTTAGTACAAGACCAAACAAAGTACTATTACGGTGAAAAGAGGATTACATCTCATCGGAGGCATCCCAAGCTCCTATACATTATTTTTCTACACCTCCGGAAAGAGTACAAACTAGGTCATATCCCACGAGTCACGCGGGACGATAGACGACACAGCTAGTGCGAACTAGTGATACTACCACTAACTCAGACCGATCCGTAGTAGTCCTCGTAGAAGTCACCTCCATAGCCTGGAAGCTCAACATGATCATCCGGAAACAAACGATCTCGCGGAGCTTGTGGACCATAGGGGCTAGGATGAGGCCTTGGACCAACAGACGGTGGCCTGCGGGGACCGCGAGGTGGGGTGATGCCTCCTACATCACGCCAACCCATCACGTCTGGCAGAGCAGATCTCACAGGATAGAGATCGCGCATATCTGAATATCCAGCTTGCACCGCCGGTGCAAACCGAGTCAAAGTAGCCCAGTGGTCAGCACGGGTATTGAAGAGCTCTAACCCCAAGGCCCGATTTTCACGGTCCTTATCCTCGAGCATCTCAGCAGTGGTGCGAGTCCGTGAATCCTCCTGAGTGGGGTCAGCATAGATAGCTTGGAGATACCCTTGTGCTCCCGGAAGTGATCCTGGCATATACCGGAAATCAGAGTCCCGAAATAGCCCAGATCTGACTCACATAATGGTCATCATAGAGTAGGCGGCGTCCTGCACAGCCATCTCAATAGTAACCCCGAGTCCATAGGAGCAGTGAAGGGGCTCGGTGGATCCAGGATAAGATGGAAATATCCTGACAGTGCAGAGATACTGGCTTTGATTGAAGTCCCGAAATTGCTCCTCGACCGTGTACTCAGGATACCAACGGTATCCAGCCTCAGTCATTACCCTGACCAACTTGGCGGTATGGCCGGGTACATCTAGGCATCGAGTCAGGCGAACCACTTGATTGAGGTCGCGAGTGGCCATCTGAAAGCACAATCATAATGCAAAGGCATTAGAATTTCTAGCAAAATTTCGGCAGCATAACAGCTGTAAATGCTCAAGAAGGATTTGAGACATTTGACAAAGGATTTCGTACACACTCAACATCATCTTATCAAGTTCTGAATCCATTCTAACAACATAATGTGGTAGTAGAACTGAACTAGGCTTGTATCCATCAAACTTATAAGGTACTACTGATTAGTAACACGTGATCCTGATAGAGAGTATAGATCCTAATTCCTTAACCCCCAGTGGAAGAATGGACTGACTCAGATCAGAATGTCATAAGATAAAGGAGTAAAAAGAGCCTTACGTTCCAACCCACAAACAATTCCCCTACATATAACTAAAGAATTTCTAGACTCAACATCGACCAGTTTGGCTTGGAGAACCTACAGGCAGTCCGGCTCTGATGCCAACGCTGTCAGGACCCCGACTCGATGTCACATCGACCTAGCCGGTAACACCTCATATCACTTTGCGGCCTCACGCACGTTATCCCCACGGGTGTCGCCTTACCTTTGCCCGGGACCGTTTGCGCCTTTTGGCTCACGTATATGATAGTGTCGCTAGCATCCATATGATAAGGAGCCCGGGCTGACATGACTAGTCGTAAACCCAAAGTGGCACAGACTTACAGGGACATGCATCCATGACCCAGCTTCAAACGTGTCGGTCATCAGCAAATGGGTCCGGGCTGTAGCACTGGGCTAGCAGGACTCCGGTAAACCGGGCTGTAGCGGGCTAACAGGACTCCGGTACTCAAAGCGTGACATTTCCCCGAAGGGACAGACACAGGAACGAGGAAGGACACATGCCGGCCAGCCTAAGTGTTCCAGAGCAGTAGCAAGCTACCATGGCTCAGCGGTAACACTAGGAGACATTTCCCGGTAAGAGAGGCTACTAAAGATAAACAACTAGATAGTCAGATCCCACACATACCAAGCATTTCAATCATACACACAATATGCTCGATATGTGCAAATACAACGAAGCATCACAACATGACTCTACGACACAAGTACTTTATTTAAGGCTCAGGGAGCCATACATAACATACACAAAGGTACGGGTCTCACGACCCAACATACAAGTCATACAGTCATACAAACCAGCAGCGGAAGTACATTGTCTGAGTACAGACAACTAGTAAAATAAAAGAGGCTTGGAAAGCCTAGCTATACTACGTGGTCCTTCACAAGCTCAGGGTCACCACCTGGGTTGCAGCGTCTTCTGTAAAAATGTAAATTATAGCAACATGAGTACAAAGGTACTCAGCAAGACTTACATCAGATCCTACATACATGCATATTATCAAGAAGGGTTGGTGGAGTTATTGCAGCAAGCCAGCTTTGACTCTTGGCTAGACTATCCTACGATACTCCAACTTGAAATGGTTTTGCGCACACGAGTCCACTACTCACCAATTCAATACACTACCGAGGATCCGCCTCCGTCTTCCTACGGAAGAGCCATCCTCGGCACTCACACTTATCTTGAGGCTTTTAGTAGTTTCCATTTACTTGTCTATGAACTGTATAGGCAACCAAGTAGTCCTTTACCGCGGACGCGGCTATTCGAATAGATCATGTTAACCCTGCAGGGGTGTACTCCTTCATACACGCTCTCACCACTTACCGTCGTTTACACGACATGTACTCGGCAACCTTCAAGCGGAAGCCCAACGTGGGTGTCGGCCACGACCTACCTAATCACCTAAGCCTCCAGTCCAGGTTTATCGCCTATCCAGGTTCCATCCGCAGGGAGTCCGGCCGTGGTTTCCCATACGGCCCCGAACGATGTGAACAGGGTTCCCGAGATACCTAACGGGTATTCGGTACACCGTGCCACGTACCTACCGCATCACAGCCCACCCCTACGGTCAGCGCTGTCCACGGCCTCCAGTAGGCTACAAACACCAGAAACTACTTGCAACTCCTGGACGGAGAACTAGGGTGAATAAGAAGCCGAGAGGGTCCATTGGTTTCGGGCCCAATGCATGGTAGTAGCTGATTCTTAAATCACACATACAGATCTCAGTGCTTAAGGTCGGCTTCAATGAAACAACCCACCATGTACTCCTACATGGCCTCTCATCGATACCTTTACCAAATCGTGTTCACCACACCACTCACATTACCGACATAAACATTTCACTCTAGCCCATCACCCAGATGAACCAGACCTGACACGACTCTAAGCATAGCAGGCATAGCAAGGTAGGAACAACACATACATATGGCTCAAACAACTCCTACACATGCTAGTGGGTTTCATCTAGTTACTGTGGCAATGACAGGTCATGCAGAGGAAATGGGTTCAACTACCGTAGCACACAGCAGTTTGAAACACGTTGTCTTAATGCAGTAACAGAGAGCAGGAGCGAGAACATGGGATTGTATCGATATGATCAAATGGTTGGTTGCTTGCCTGACGGTTCGGTGCACTGGTATTGCTCTTCGTCGGGGTTATCACGGTACTCCTCGGGGGCAGAACCTGCCGCAGAGAGCACCGATACACAAACATTACCAAACAGTATGCAACAATATGATGCATGCATGAGACATGGCAAAATGAGTGTATTGGGCTAATGCAACTAAGAACAGATGGGTTTGAACTAATTTGAACCATTGATTCAAAGTTCAAACTCATAAGTTGCCATTTAAGGTGTTTTATCTTGTTCTGTGATAAACAGCAGGTTAGCTTGTTTAAACATGCATGAAAATAGTACAGATGGATAGATTGGATTTTTCTGATCATTTTTCATATATAATTTGTCTAATTTGGAGTTACAGAATAAAAGTTATGAATTTTTGAAGTTTAAATAATATTCTGGAATTTCCTGATTAAATTAAATCCAGAAATATATATATATTGTGCCAGCATGACGTCAGCATGACGTCAGTGGTCAACTGCGGCTGGCTGGGGTCAAACCTGACGTGTGGGGGCCACACGTCAGTGACAGGGGGGCTTAACAGGATTAAATTAATCCTAATTAGGGATTAGTGGCGCTGGGGCCCACTGGTCAGTGTCAGGGGGGGTAGTTAGTTTAACTGATTCGGTTAGTGCTAATCCTAATTAGCTACAGGGCTGGGCCCACCTGTCAAGGACACAGGGGGGTTCCTGCCGTGGTCAAGGTGGGTCAAACCCACCGGCGACATGACGCCGGCGAGGCCCGAGACGGCGGCGCGATGCGGGATTGCGCTACAGGGCACGGGCGAGGCCGTGCTTGGGCTCGTTGGAGAGCTCTTGCTCCCGCGCGTCGAACGGTGGTGGTGGCCGTGCCTGGGGTGGCCTGTACCGACGACGGCGACGACCGTGGCGGCTGCCGAAGCTCGGTTGAGCTCGGGGTCGAGGCTACAACGGCTGCGGAGATGCGGGGTTGGCACCTACGGCTTCTACGCGGTGCGGTGAGGACGTTGGTGTGCTCGGTTGGGCGCTACGGTGACTGTGGCCACGACGGCGACATCGCCGGCGCCGTGGAGTTCTCGGCCAAGACGGGGCTAAGGCCTAGAGGTCGAAAGAGACCAGGGGAGAAGGGGAAGACGACTCGGGGGCTCACCGTGAATCCGTTTGGAGGGTCAGTGGGCTCGAGGGCGGCCGGAGTGCAGCGAATCGACGACGATGATCTCCGGTGGCCGAGGAGGGGAACGGCGACGTAGGCGGTGATGCAGGGCTTCCGGAGACCCGTGGAGCGGTGGGGAGGAAGAGGGGGTCGAGGCGGAGCTCCTGAGCTAGTCGGGGGAGCGAGGGGTGGCCGGTGACGGCTGCTATGGGGAATGGCGGCGAGGGTGGTGTTCGGCCGTGTGAGAGAGAGAGCGAGGGAGAGGAGGGAAGAACCGAGGGAGAGTGAGAGAG
>NW_021267237.1:0-1403 GCF_002162155.2 Triticum dicoccoides
GTTGTCTTAATGCAGTAAAAGAGAGCAGGAGCGAGAACATGGGATTGTATCGATATGATCAAATGGTTGGTTGCTTGCCTGATGATTCGATGCACTGATACGGTTCTTCGTTAGGGTAATCACGGTACTCCTCGGAGGCAGATCCTGCCGCAAGAACACCGATATACAACCATCACCAAACAATGTGCAACAATATGATGCATGCATGAAACATAGCAATATGAGTGTGTTGGGCTAATGCAACTAAGACCAGAAGGGTTTGAACCAATTTGAATCAAAGATTCAAATTTCAAACTCAAACATGGCCCTTTAAAGTGTTTTTCCTTGTTCTGCATTAAACATCAAGTTAACTTGTTTAGTCATGCATGAAAATAGTACAGATGGATAGATTGGATTTTTCTGATCATTTTTCATATATAATTTGTCTGATTTGGAGTTACAGAATAAAAGTTATGAATTTTTGAAGTTTAAATTATATTCTGGAATATCCTATATTAGAATAATTCCAGAAAATCATTATTGCGCCAGCCTGACGTCAGTGTGACGTCAGCAGGTCAACGGAACACGTCAGGGTCAAACCTGACAGTGGGTCCCGCATGTCAGGGTGATTATTTTAATTAAAGTTTAATTAAAACTAAACCTGTTTAATTAACAGGGCTAGGCCCCACCTGTCATTGACTCAGGGGAGTCAACCAGGGCCCACCCGTGGTCAAAGTTAATGCCAGCGGCGCCGGCGTTTAGCCGCCGGCGAGCCCGACGCGGCGGCGGGAGTGGTTTTGGCCATTTCGGCCACCAAATGGGTCGCGGAGACCACCGGAGTGGAGCTGAGGACAAGCCGCAGCTCTTGGTGGAGTCCGTTGGGGTCGGGGTGGCCGGAGTTGGCGCCGGCGGCGACTTTGGTGGCCACCGGGGTTCGGCCGAAGATGAACTTGGTGCTAGAGGGGTCGGTGAGGCTCGGGGAGTGGCTAGCTAGGTGCTGCGGGACTCGGTGAGTAAGATGGACACCAGCTTGTGGCCGGAGGTGGCCGGAAGCACGTCGGCGACGAGATCCGCGGCGGTGCGGGCGTGTGATCCTCGTGCGGTGGCTACACGGCTCGGGAATGAGAGAGGGAGGGTCGGAGGAGTAGCTAGGCTCACAGCGCTCCCGTAGAGGCCACCGGCGGGGTCGGGGACGAGCTGAGGCGGCGACGGCGTTGAAGGGGATCTCCGGCGACGGCGAGCTCGGGTGAGGTCGGTGCGGTGGTCTCGGGCCGCACGAGCACACGGGGCTCGGCTAGCTCGATGAAGTGGACGGCGGCGGAGCTCCTGGACACGGTGGCACGGCGTGGGGTGGACGGAGGGCGTGGCTACGGCGAGGGGGTGGCGGCGATGGCGTCGGCCATGGCTGGGGCGTGCGAGGGGGA